>NW_015150738.1:650132-712867 GCF_000732505.1 Cyprinodon variegatus
TTTTTTTTTCTATGCAGAGCTATAAAATTGAAAAGACAAACTTAAGAATCTAAAAGTGTCCAAAATGGATATCATACATTTACAAACTTGTGAGGGTTGGTGTGCATGTTTTGCTTTCTGTGTTTCAAAAGTCACATAGAGCTGTATTTATATTGACTTTCACTACTTTACAATAGAAAAATATTCTTATTTTTGTATTACCTAGGTGATGCTTTACATAGTATTACAACTCGACTTTAATGTCAAAATTTAAAACATGACCAAAGGTGAAATCAATGAATGAAACTGCTGGAACTATAAAAACTTGGGTTCTGGTGATGCTACTTCTCACTAGTTCTTAGTCTCTCACTTACAATGCTCTTCCTGAAAGCTTCTGAAGCAGACGACAGGAGCTCTCAACCAGCGGATCAAGGACCTCATGTGCTTCAGATGGTTGCTAGGTTATTGTTGCCCCTAGCTATAGAGGTGCCTTGGGTGCCATACCTCCTGAAGCAAGAGGTCCAATACTTTTAGAGCCAGAATGAATGAGGATCAGCCACTCTGGGAAATCAACCAAAATGTATTTCTATCTTTTTTTTTCTTTCCTCTTTCTGTCTAACCCCCTCTTTCTTTCTTTGTCATTCTATTTTTACTGTCCCCAGACATTTGCATTGCACATGCTGTTAAATGCAAATCAGCTGTTTTCACAGTCTCTCTTTGCTTTGGCTCTAACAGGTGGAACAGGACAAGGCAGCAGCTGGGAGGTAAGACCCACTTCTCTAAAAACTTTGATATTTTTATGCAGAGGCAGCTTGCACATTTCGCTCTGTGTTTTAGTTCTATTTTACAAGAAGTGTTTACATTTTTGGGGAAGAATACCGTATATGCCTCTGACCTACAACACAGGCTTCCTCAAGTGTACTGAGGTCCAAGCAGATCAAAAAAATAATTATAGCATATGTGTTTAAATAATAAAATCCTTTTTGTACAAAGATTATCCTCTACTTTCAGTCAACTGTTGTTTATAATGTTTTATAATAAGGATCATAAGGTGATTTCTGGATAAAAACCATCAGTTTCTAAAACTTTACAGGGTTTACTTACTTAGGAAAACACTTTATTCAATTTTTAAAGTAACTGGACCACCAACCTTTGGACCTAACTTTTTAAATTCTCTGCTGGAAATAGCTCAACAGTAAAAAACAGAAATGTAAGTAATTTTTTTATATTTCATAGCTTTTATACCATTTGCTGCTGGGTATTTCCCATGTAGCTGACATTTGTGGAAAAGTATTGAATATCTTGCAACGTTTCAAAAACTGATTTGCATATGACACATTTTAATGTATTTACTTAGTCTAATTGGAAACCCCGTGCCTGTAAACCATTAACTATTAGAATTATCCTGATTTAAATTTACAAGGAATTTTCAGACATAATTACTCCACTGGTAACCATTAAATAATCATTGATTAAATAATCATCACTACTTTATCCAGACAATGAGTCATTTCTCCATTTTCCTCTCTAACATAGATGGATGGATGGATGGATGGATGGATGGATGGATGGATGGATGGATGGATGGATGGATGGATGGATGGATGGATGGATGGANATGGATGGATGGATGGATGGATGGATGGATGGATGGATGGATGGATGGATGGATGGATGGATGGATGGATAATTGCGTATTTAATTTTAATTTAAATCTTCTTATGGCTACTGAAGAGGATTAGGAAAAATTTTTTTAAAAGTTAACTAATTTTAACAAATTTTTATTAGAATTCTGAAATTAAAGTCAGAATTGTGATTTTTATTTCTACGGAAGAGGATTACAGCCACTGGATTATTTTATTTGAGTTTAATAATACAGGAAAAAAAGTCAAAATTCTGAGATTAAAGTCAGAATTCTAATTTTCTTTTCTACAGAAGAGGATTGGGACCACTGGGGGAAAAAAAAAGAAAAAAAAAAGTTCACTGATTTTTTTATTTTATTTTATTTGACTTTTATATGAGATTAAAGTCAGAATTCTGACTTTTTTCCCATATTCAAAACAAAGTAAAATAAATCAGTTAACAGTGGCCATAATCCTCTTCCATACATGCCTACCCATACATCTTATCCAAAATGTTACCTTAATACTTTCTTTATACCATACATACAAGCTTATGTTTATAATGAAATATTACATAAGCACTGCTTATATTATTCATCTCTAATGGTAATGATAAAGGATTTTAGACCAAATTAGTTGATAAAAAAGTAAAAAGTTGCTCATTTAAATAATAGCACCACTGACCGTAACTAAAAGTATAAATAAAACATCTTAGAATAGGTTTGAGGTGAATCATCCTTCGTAAGCTAAGAACATGTGACTTTCTTTTTGTGCTCAGATTATTCCAACCTGCAGTATTTAAGATGATCATATGATTCTGTGTAAAACCAAAAAGCTGTCTTCCTCCAAAAACAGTTTCTGCATCACAATGTTTTCTAGGTGGTCAGAAAACTTCTATAATAAACAGTGAGGGAGTGAGAAGGAGCCGAAATGGTTGAGGTTTTGACAGAGTAGATGACCAAATAGTTCTGGAGCTTAGGAGCTCAGAAGTGGATTCCTCATCTTCAGAAGAGTAAACCCAGATCAGTTGATGAGGCTCTCTTTCTGTCTTTAACAGAAATGTGCACAAAAAAGTTTCTTATCCCACTAAAAAAAACAACAACGGAGGCTTTCATAAAAGAAAAGCATCGTTATCTTTTGGTCTTATTTAAGAATAATGCGGTTTAAATGCCTGAGATCACATAATTACGCATACGCATACACTTCACAGCTGCCTAAAGAGGCGCACTGAACCCTTCTCCTTAAATGGTAAAAGCTCCCAGGAGTGAAAGAGAGGCTGCTGCTGAAAAAAGCCAGGGAACAGAGAAGACGGGAGAAGGAAGGAGAAGCCCTGAGCACTGCATGTTTTTCTGGGGAAAGCTGTGACAGTGACAGCTTGGTTGTGAGAAGTTGGTTAGAGTTGGAGAGACCAGCTGGAGTTGCAGCAGTGCGGCGGTGGACTCAGGTAACATGCACGTTCTCTGTGGACAGGTTCAGATCTTCAGCCGCTTGTTGCTGTTGGATCTTAGTGAATGATTGGACGTATTCAGCTTCAGATGTTTTATCTCTGTAGCATCTGCAAACATCCGTATGAAGGTTTGTGGACAGCTCTCTGTTTGACTGCAGTGACTTTATGTAAAACTTCTTGCGTGGCTAATATACACCAATTTTGGAAGTCAGTTAAGTGAACTGTCCTCCCTCAACCTGACTTTACATCAGAGTGCCCATTGCATCTTTTATTTTCTTACGCTTCCTCTGTCATGTTATCTCAGATTGTGCCTGTGTTTAAACCACTTCCTCTGCTGGCTCTGCTCTCTGTGCTTCACACAAGCAAATTTTAAACAAATCTGGCATGTGGGGGTTTGCTTATGTAACAGAGAAAGGGAGGAGGTGATGGTCCATTTCTCTCTCTGATCCTCTGACTGGACGAACAGCTTTGTAGAAAATCAAATCAGCTGTCTATTCTGTTTGAATATGAAGCAGAAGAGCTGGTCACAGCAGAATGCCTGAGCTCAGGTTTGCCTGTTCTATTCTTGTTCCTCCACCGGAAATAATCAGAATAATTCAATTACTCTACAATATTTACCTCACTGCCATGGTTTGTGGGAGCAACACTACACCGTGGGCATCAAGTTTGAACATGCAACAACCAATGACTCGGAACTGAATATTTAAGATATTTTCTAAACTGATTAAAACTTACTTTTCCACAGTCTTGGCAGTTTCTCAGAAACCCAAGGGAATGAATTTATAAACATTCAGGGCCAGTCTCAATCTGTTAGCTCTCAGAACCACAACCACCACAATAGATCGCCTTACTGGGTCAGATCTGGAGATTGTAACTCTCTTTCTACCAGATTGTGTCATTTCTCACATAGTTCCCAGCATAGCTGTATGGATAGTTGGCTTCAGTTTCACCAGCGGTCAGAGACTGGCAGGCAGTACTGATCTTCACTGGAAAAAATAGAAATCTAAATAAGTATTTTTTTCTTAAAATCAGTGCAATTTTTCCTTGAATTGAGGAGGTGAGGGAGTCACTTTGCAAATGAAATAAGACGATTTACATTTAAAATAAGAAAAAACTATTGCATCATTCCAAGTGCATATTATTTAATTATTTTATTTGAAGATTAAAATACTAATTCCATTGGCAGATCATCTCATTTACCTGCTCAAATTTAGGGTAAATACATTTAATGTAAGAATTGTTGACTTATTTCTACATCGTTTTTGCAGTGTTTTCTGGCACTAGGGTTTGGAGAACCGGTGATTCCTGTTGTTGGATCAGTTCCAGATTAGACGTTTAAAGAAAAGGGAAGCTGAGCCCACTTCCTAAGCAAATGAAGGAAATGTACTGTCATGTACCATTTCACAATAAGATAGATGAATAAAAACAGTTGAAAATGCCAACAAAAATATTTATCACCACCAGATCTCAATCAGTGGATGTGTCCTCTTTTGACCTTTTTAGGGAACTCTTCTTGATGGATTCTAAGGTTCCTTCTGAGTCTCTAAACTCAATTTAGCTACTTTGAATAACACACTTAGGGAGGAGGAGGAGGAGTTTGGAGGGACTGCTAAACATTTAAGAAGCATACTATTAATCTCAGAGCTATATTAGTTGTTTTTTTGTTTTTGGTTTTAAATCAGATTCTTTAGACTAAGGGAGATTACATTGTGTCACTTATATGTGCAGATTGCTGTTTCTATGGCATCATACAACATGATACTTTGCAAATTTATTAAGAAAGATTATCCCATGAATGAAAAGTTAGCTATGATATTAGCTTTTAAGTGAATTGAAGTTTGTTTTGATAATATTTGGATTTAAGAACACATTCTAAAGGGATTGCTATAAAAGTTCCAATCCAAAGGAGGCAGGCATTGCTTCAACCATGTTTCCAATGTTCTTTAGTAACAAATATTTGCCTTGATGATTAAATGAAAGAAAGGAGCATGTTTTTTATGTCATAAAAAATATGAATAATGGATTTGTTTAATTATCTTCTGCCTTTATGTTGTAATATCTTATGCAAATGATGCAGCAAATAGAACAAAATTCAATTCAATTTTCAATTCAGTTTATTTATATAGCACCAATTCACAACACATGTCATCTCAAGGGACTTTACAGTTCACCAGATAAGCATTATGCAAAAGCATTATAAAGCAGAAGAGACAAGCTTTTTCTTTGCTACATCTGTCCAAAAAATTATTCACATTTCATATTCAAAATCTAGAGGATATTCAATATCCAGCTGAGTTTTATATCTTTTTACTTCATATATTTAAACAACACCCAAATATGTCATCCACTTTGGTTCAGATTAATTTCTAATAACCTATTTGATTCCCTTTCATTGCAATTGTAATCTCAAAATTAGAAAAATCAAACAGGCAAGCCAATTATAATACAATTGATTATATAAAATAAAGGACATGTATTTAAGGAAATCTAAGTATTAGAACTTGATTAATGTTTTTTAGAGTTACACTAATTATCAGAACATTAACATCTGTTTTGTCTAATGAGTGGTAAGCAAAAATGACCATGATCTGAACTAAACCTCTTTGCAGAATGCGAATGAGAAGCCATTTGTGCTCCTGCATGACACTGTAGTCCTTTAGTCAGGAAATATCCCAGCAGCTCACTAGGAAACAGTTAAACAGTCCATTTCCTCCCCAGTGACTCACAACCTCTCTGTCACTTTATGTTCCCAGAAACTTGTCATGTCTGTGATGATATTGAGCAGGGTTGTTTAATCTTGACTTTACTAGATCGGAGGATTTACTAAACTTCTTCTATCTAAACTCTAAAACAGCAGTTCATTGCTAACAGCTGCTCAGATCATGCATATGAAGATGTTGTTTGTGCCGAAATTAGTTTTGATTAGCATCCGACATAATTAACCTCTGACACTGGTTTGTGTACAGCCTCACAGCCTTCAACATCCCACAAAGGGTAAAAACAGTTTTCTGTTTGGATTTACATACATTTGCTAATAAAAAAGGGAAGATGAGACTGAGTTCAGTCAAGGACAACACTACAGTTACATTCATATTTTTCTCAAAAATCAGGTGATGTTTTCCTTCAGTTTAGTGACCCATGCAAAAAGGACTAACAAAAGTATCCATAACTCAGAAACGAGTGACTCCTTTCACTGAAAATCTTTAACACTACATCTAAGACTCTGTTATAGGTATGAATCTGTTCAACAAATATAAAACTAATCTATAAATAGCTTTATGGTTTCTTCCTGTAATTGGATGCTACTTGCTAGTTTTGATTTCACTTCCTTCTTGGGGAATCTGTAAATCCTTTGTTAGTTTTCCGTCTTTTAATATTTGTCCTCTTTATTAAAATTCTAGCATTTACAGCTCTGATAAAGTCAGTGTTTATGGCTGTGAACTCTACAGGGATGATCGGCTCTCAGTAATCTTCCACACAGCTTGCACTTGTGATTTTATGTAATCTTTCTACAAATCTTTCTGTTTGTTTTACTCCGTCCCTGAGGAGCTTGTTGCCTCGATCGGCCTGTGAAATTTGAGCGCAGCTCAGCTCAACCAAGTGCACCCGTTGACTGTTTCTAAACGGCACTGTGGCTGCTAAAAGTAAACTGCAGGGTGGGGGAAAACAGAAGGCAAAAAGGATGGATATATTTATTTTTTTTAGATTTTGATCACTTCTTTGCTGCATAGCAGATGAGTTGTTTTAGCTTCAGATGTAAATCCTCTAAGTAGGTGTTGTTATGGTCTTAGTTTGTCTTGTATATCTTATTTGGTTTCTTAGTGCTTGTAGTAATGGAGTGTTAAGACTGACTGCAAAAGAATAATGTGACACAAATTCCCAGAATTTATATGCATCCTCCTGTATGTGAGCATAGGAACACACTCAGCTTTGCAAAATCATGTAACCATTTAAGGTCATGCAAGTGTGCAGAACTTGCATATTTCACATGCAGTGATTAAGCATAGAAAAAGCTCAAATTGAAAATTTCCAACTGGAACATAAATAGATTGAATTCTGCTAAAAGTTCTACAATCACTGAGTTTGTCACTGCTTGCTTAAGCATAGCTGTTATTTCAATCTAAATAAAACTCACATGACAATTGGGAGACTGTGATGGACTGGCGACCTGTCCAGGGTGTACCCCGCCTCTCGCCCATTGACTGCTGGAGATAGGCACCAGCACCCCTCGCGACCCCACTTGGGACAAGCGTGTAAAGAGAATGGATGGATGGATGGATGGATGGATGGATGACAATTAGGAGAATTTTATTGATGCAATTACTTTGTCTTTTGCACTAATACCTCGGCAGGAATCATAGCGCTTAATTTTGGTAGATATGCATGAACAGTTTGTAGGCTGCTGGTTAGGCGGTAGGCTGAGCTTTATGGGGAGATCCAGTGGATTGCGTAAGCTGATACTAGAGCTTCACTTAGAGACCTGGAAAATGGAAGTCTAGTTGGATAACACAGGTTGAGAGAACCTGTACATGATGAGCAAGCATGAAGCGACAGTGGAGAGGAGAAAGTCCCAGTTGGGAAGAAACCTCTGGCAGAACCAGGCTCAACATGGTCGTCTTCTCCGATGGTGGAGGAGGGGCTGGAGGTGGGTTGAAACGGTGTCATCTGAATGAAGTCACACACGCATACGTCACCTGCGCACAGAGCAGACAAGTGCGTATCGGAGGCCTTTTAAGATTAACTTTGGATGCTGATTGGCTTTCGTGGAGGTGTGGTTCAAAGCTGATTGGCTTTGTCACAGGTGGATGAAGAAAAGCAATGAGTTTCTCCAGTTGAACTTCCATCTTGGCTTCATTTCCTTTGTTGGAATAAAATTTTTGCTCAAACCATAAAGACAATATCCTTGCAACTGACATGCAGCTCTGATTTGTTGGAAATTCATTTAAACGTGCTGTCAAAGCTCCTTAATTTGCTAGAGTGTGTGGGAATTACCAGCTGATCGCCATAAATCCAAAAGAACACAAAGTATAATTAGAAATGTTTTCTATCAGAGAGCAATTAAATAACAGATGTTTTGAATTCTTGTTCTGAAAATCCATATGACATTATTACTGAGTAACTTTAATTCATTTTGCAGAAGCTGCTAATCAAAAGCACTACACAAAGTATAGGATAACTTTGAGTGTTCAGTAAACTCACTGGAAGCATATTTTAATGTGATAATAGATGGCTGATTAAATATTTATGGGAAGTGTCCTTTTCTGGATTATCATCTATTTTTTTTATAGATTTTTATTACATTTACTCCTTTACCAATCAGAATGAAGCTATTTTGTGATTTGTTTCAAATATGATGATGTGTTTTACTTTTTGAGCAGTAGGGCTTCAATTCTCTCTAATAACAGCAGATAAGGAGCAAACTCTTCTCAACTTCGGTTTCAGCTCTTTTTTTGTTTCTTTCTGTTAATGATCTTGCAGTTCCAGCAGGGAAAGAGAAACGTCCCATCTGAGTTTTCATTAAAACAAGGCGACAGTAACTTAAGGGGCTCCTCTAAACCTTTCCCCTTCACCCGGTGTCATACCTCTCTGCCCTTTGTCATGCCCACCCTGCCTGAGGAAGATGAGGATTCTCCCGAAGAACTGGACAGCTCATCCAGCTCTCCCAGAACAGTAAGTTCAGATTCTGCCACTGTCTGAAGTTCATGTTGATAATGAATGAATGGTTGTAAAATAAAATGTAATCAGTTTCTAACTTAATTTAAAGGTATAGTGAAGGATGTTCTTTTTCCCAGTGGATCATCAAAATAAATGGTCCTCCTAAAATTAAATAATTCTGGTGTTTACGTAAAACTGTCCTACATGCTCATCCTCATTTTCACTTACCGGTGGTGAGTCTGACATAGTGGAAAAAATTGCAAATCTTCTTTTAGAAAGAAAGCTTGTATGAGTGATGCAAACAGCATCTTTTAAACAGAGTGTGCACAAGGACAAATGGGTTTGTGCATGCTCTAACATGTGTTTAATACACGTTCCTTCTTGTGAGAAGGTACAGGGTTATGCATGTGCATTCTTTTTTATTTGGAGAGGGGGGTCTATTCAAGAATTTGCGAAAAATCATCCACTATACCTTTAAATTCTACTGGTAGTATGTCACTAATCCCTCTCCAGAAAGAGCTAATATTATAAAACATTCCAGCTTCATCAGCTTCCTGCTTTTTAAATAGATGTTTGGCTGACTAAAAAAAAAAAAAAAAAAGATTGTACCGAAGCCACAATCTTAAATACTGCTATTTGCTTTGGTACATGGTGTGTTTTGACTCTCTTGGCTGTTATCTCTACAAAGGTTTACAAATGAGTCTCATTCAGCTGATTCTACAATGTTTTATTGGTCTTTTAAGGTCTTTAAGCTTGACCTTTTGTTATAAATCACCCACAGCAGAGAAACTACTGAGATGTTTTTTTTTTTTTTTTAGATTTTTAAGGGAGACTGTCTGGAGAATACTGTCTGTAAACAAAACAACGACTGGATGACTTTTGAAAAATATCTTTGACCTCTGTCCTGAAAAGAAAAGCCAACACTTGATTATTTTTTCTCATCAGGCTTTTTTAGTCTCTTCAAAGTAAACATTCGTGGGTCTTTTTCACATTACATTTTCTTAGTTATTTAGAAATCAGAGCTTATTCCCATAATCATCATCGCAACGTTTGATACAGACTCAAAGATGTTGATGACAGTTTTACAATCTGCTTGTGGGGTTATTGGTTTATTTGAAAATTCTTTAATCATTTTTGTTAATCCTTTAGGATGAATACTGACTATAATTTTGGCACCCAAAGAACTCAAAATGTCATGACTTACAACAGAGGGACGCCATATTCAGGCAAGACAGACAGGGGAACTACTTCATAAAGCGTATATTAAAAACAGGCAGATCTGCAGTGGCTTTTGCGTCAAGGGCAGTAACCTCTGGTCTAACAGTTCAGTCCACAGCCAGAGAATGAGGCAGGATCCAGCCGGTGGGCTGCCAACAAAATGCGGCTGACGCTGCCCAGAGTGTGATGCAAGTCCGAACATGCAGGAGTCTGAAGCCAGGTCAGGCAAACAGATCAGAATGGGAACAGGCTCAGTGGTTGAGAGGCAGAACAGGATTAAGAAATCAGAAACACCAAGAAACTCTTAAAAACACTCTCACCACTGGCTAGAGAGAACAAGAATAATCAGCCCCTGATGACTGGATGCAAGCGCCCTAAATAGAGGCCCGAGCAGGTGGATCAGATGAACAGTGATTAGAAACCAGCAGAGTTAGATAGGTGAATGAAATGAGCAATTAAACCAGTCATCAGTGCCCAGATCATGACACAAAACACACAATAAAACGTATTAACAAAACTTGTCTAACACCTTAACCTCACAATTAAATAGAAAATAACTAACAAAAAGTCTAGAAAGTGCTGCAGTGCCATTTCTAAAGCTTTTTAACTGTAGTGACATGACATAGTGATAAACCTTCCCAGGAGTGGGATCACAAAAGAAAATCTAACCATTCCTTAGGGTCAGTACTCATGACTAAATAATAAGAGTAATTGAAAAAAATTGGAGCAATTATGGGGGAGGTTCAAGGTGAGAAAGAAATATCCAAGACCTTTTAAAAAAATATTATTTTTACTGATGGCACACAAGTTAAACTTTTTGGATGTTGCCCGTTGTGATGGCATCAAAATTATTTTTAAAAAGTCAGGTTTGAAGTCCATAAAAGACCAAAAGTAGTGCAACAAGTTAATTGTGATATAATAGTCTCCTAATGAGGGAAAACAGCATTTCAATAACTGCTTCTTTTATTATTACTTTCAATAATATCCAATAATGCATAGAATTAAAAAGATGCTTAAAAAAAAGGAAAATCTATATGGTAGGAAATTCATTTTCACAGCCCTGTATACCCACTGTCTTGAAAAACAATGTAGACTTCTCAGTCCGCATATAACCATCCAAGCGGCCCTGTTTTTAAAGGTCAATGACAGCACTCAACCCCAACGTTTTAAAGGCATTAGCTAAACAGCAGTAAATTCCTGTGTGATTACCAAAAGGCAAGTATGCTTATAAACTTCTATAAAAGCTTATAGTACAAGAGCATTACTAATAAAAGGAGATCCAGACGTAAAATGGTAGAGAGAGAGAGAGAGATCAGATGTAAAGTAGCTATGCACCAATAAAGATGGATAGTTTTATTGTGTTGGCATACACTCTATTACACTTTGAGACATATCATCCAGCCACAGGATGGATGAAATATGCTCAGTTTAACACTGTGGTGGGTGGACTCTCGGGGTCAAATAATGAACAAAATTTTGTCTCTTCCCAATTAACAAATATGCATTAAGTACCCTATTCTGTAGTTCTAACAGTAATCAGGCCTAGGTTTTTTTCCTTGTGAATCAAACTCCATTTTCCACATCATATGATTTTTTTTTCACATTGATATCATGAGGTGGTAAAAAAATCCTTAACTATTTCATATCATAGTACATATGTAAGTTTGCCTAATGGGACTAAGGGAAGGACTGTCTTTTCATCATCAGCTAAAAACACTGTTTGACTTCAGCCAGTCCTGGCTGGCAGCTTATGCGTATTAATTTGCTTAGATGCTAATGTACCATCAGTATGGAATAACATTTCCTCTAATGAAAAAAATAAACCTTGAGTATTGATGTATTTTTCCTTTTTTTGGGATTGACATGGAATGAACTAAGTTTTCAGACGTATTAACTATGAAAATGTGCCCCGGTATAATTTTTTATCCAGCATGCAAATATTTCTGTAGGCCTATGTAAATCATCGCACCAATTTTATCATTCACAGCTTGTTTGCAGCAAATCATTTAGTAAAACTTAACCTCCTCTAAATTAAAGTTTGAACAGGGCAGTGTGAGATGGCAGAAAGATACCTTGGGCAAATGTCCTTGACTTTCATTGCACTACAGCTTTTAAATCATTGCAACATGATTTAATAGTGACATTTTGATCAAAATATTGTGCTTTTATTAGAGTATCTATAAACAAGAGTTCACCATAACTTTTTAAAGTCAGTGTCGGGTAAAATCCTATTGCTGTGTAACATAAGATGCAGTTTAAGGATGTGTTATCTACATCTAGGGGGAGTATTGGTCTAGTGGGTTAGAGAAGTGTGTTGTGCTCTGAGAAGGTTGTAAGTACCCTGTCCGATCCCCACTGCCTCCACTCTGGGTTCCTGAGCAAGACCCTTAACCCCACACTGCTCCCCGAACGCTGCACAATGGCAGCCCACTGCTCCCCAAGGGGATGGGTTAAAAGCAGAGAGTTAATTTCTCCATTGTGAGATCAATAAAGGCCAATTATCAATTATTACATCAGAGATGCAGCAGGGAGGTAGAATAATAAAAATAGACATGGAAGACTTGAACACAGATATAGAAATAGAACGAGATGCTTTCAGAAGCATGCCTTGAGTTACAGGCCTATATTGTCTTTTCTGTTGTACTGCTCTTAAAATAGTTTTGATATCTATTAAAAAGCCAATTAGCTCCCCGAATTGATGTTTACAACAGATAATTTCAGGTAACCCACTTTGGGCCAGATAATCAGATGGTTAGCACGCCTTAAAAAGGTGTAAAAATATTTGTACTAACGTTATTCACATTCGCAGTTCAGCAGACAGTATGTGCAAACCTTGCTTTTTGTTTGTGGGCCTTCTTCTCTGTGTAGTTCATAATCTAATAACCAAACCGTACAAATAAATGGGTGATGGATATGTAAATATTCACCACATGCAAAGCAATACTCCAAAGATGAAGCTAAACTCCTGCCTCAGTTTTTGTTTTTTTAAAAAAGGTCAGGAAGTCCGGTTCGGCCTGACATGCAAAAATCTCTGCAGTCATTGTTGCCACAAAGGAGACGTTGATACAATGCCAGTCGGTGTAGAGATTCCGTGCGCATTTAAACAAATTGGGAATGTCAAAAATGACAACAGTAAATTTTATGGCCGCTGGAAATGCTTTTGAACAGGAAGTGCTGTGAAAATGTTTTAGGTTTTTTTTTTTTTTTTGGGGGACAAAAGATTTAGCCTATATGTCTTTTTAAAATACAATAAAATAGATAAGTCAATAGATTGAGATTCACTACTTTATTTTCATATACACCAGTGCACCAACAAGTGTCTGTATCTGTAACACAAAGACATCATCATTTCTCAGCCGGATATATGTGCTATTAATTAAACTTCACAATAATATGATAACAATGTAGATATGGTCAACTGGCATGAACCTGAGTCACTGTGTTTATGTGACATGTGATTATTAGCTACAAAATCCTTTTACGCAAACCACAAGGATATATTATACTATTTAAACATTATTGAACAGTTTTCCACATCCATTACGCAAAGAACCCAAGATCAAAATAACTTTCTAAAATACTATGGTTACATTAAACTGCATGAATGGATATGAAACACGTCCCGAACTTGTGTCCAGGCAGTGAGATGAAAACCCTGCAGCTCACCTTTCCAGACCGGAGTGGGTCAGACCAGTGTTGCCTTTACTGTGTCTCTTTTATAACTGTTCTCTTGTTTTGTTTTGTTGGATTGAAGTCTACACCGGGTGAGAGCCAAGCCATCATTATGACCGCCCCCACCATTGTCTTCCCGCAGAAGGCCGTCATTGTCCAACAAGAGGGCCGTTCCTTTGAACAGGCCAGGTAATTACTCTTCCACCATGTCCAAATTTTAAATGGATTTAACTCCTTTGCTTCACTGTTGTTAAATCCTCTCTATCTTTTTCTCTCAGGCCACATAGTCCCAGAGCTCGCCAGGCCAGAAACTCCTCTGGAGGACCCATCACCACAGTCGGTGGGTAAACCCCACAAAGGCTCATATGCTGCAGCTGGAATCTAAAAATAAACTCTATGAGAACTATTTAGTTTAAGGTTTGGATTTAGCGATTTTGTTCTGGAAGTAATTTTCCATAAACTAACTGTTCCTTCATTGTCTTCAAAATGAGAATAAACAGCTTCTAAATCAGTCTTTTATTTAAGGAAGATGTGCCTCAGGTTTGGGACCATGTCCCTAGCTTTAGATAAAACTGAGAAGTTTTCCTCTCACATGCCTGAAATGCTTTTGATGCTTTGATGTTGTATGAGTTATAACAGCAGATGGTAGTGAAGCCCCTGCTTTGTCTGATGTTTTCATCACTAACGTTTACCGATACCTAATTTTTACCATACATGGAAACTTTAGATTTATCAGCAAAGAGCCTTAACTTGGTCAAAGCTACAGCTTCAGCTTGACTTATTCAAAAGCAAGAAAAGTGAGTTTGTTTAATTTACATCTTTTAAAAGATGCAAAGGCCTTTTAAAACACTGAGTTCCAATTTACTGGTCTGCAGAATCTGCAGTAATCTGTATATTGTGCCTCTTAGACAGCACAGGTAATGTGATCGACCTGGTGAAGGACCAGCTTCCAGAGCTCCAGCTGTCTGAGGAAGACCGGCAGAAGAACCTGGAGCTTATCGAGCAGGCTAAGATGGTCAGCGACCGCTTTCTGACCCGCAGAGGAAGGCGATCCATTAGCAGCCTCAGCGACTCCCCCACAGGTGGTGCCTTTGGCACATCTAACAGACACACACTTTAAAATATTGTTATCAGGCTGAGGTTGATAGATGAGTGGCTACACCTTCTCTTGTGTATTTTTTTTTTCAAATCACTGTTTTAATGACAGAAGTTTTTTTCTCCTCAGGTCTTTCTCCAGTTCCAACACCGTCTTCCTCACCAGGTCCATCAAGAAGCAGCTCTTTAATTGGTCCATTTCAAACTGGTTTGTACCTTTTCATCTGAGTTTTTCTAAATATCTGCTAAAAATTAGTGGTATAACTAAACTTCTATAAACTCTATTAAACATCTAAAGCTTATCGAAAAGCATGGTCTATTCCCTTATTTAAAAGGTATGCTGCTAAGATGCAGTTTAGCTGATTGACCAAAACAATTTAAAACATTTTGAGAAACTGTACAGTTAACATTGTCTGCAGCAAATAGAGTTAGTGGTAGCAGATCCAGTTAAGCCCCAAATAGTTTATACTTACCGCTGTTTGTGTCTGACAGCAGATATAAGAGACAGGATTCTCTGAAAATCAACCTGGCATGTAAAATTATGTAAACCCTTTATTGGTTTCAACTTGTATTTCGGAGGTCTGTCTTTACAGATCAACTCCAGGTTGTTTTTTTTGTTTGTTCTTTTTTTTTTTTTTTTACCTAGGAAGGCCTTCTTTTCCATAATTTTTAGCTACTGTCAGTGCATGTGCCATTCATTTTGGTCAGTCGGTGGACTGCAATTTATTTCCTGCAAATTTCAGCTACAGGTTCTGTGGAGAATCCAGGACTGTGATTTTAATCAGGTACAAAAAGAAAAATAAACGACAAAAGAAAAACACCCAGCATAAGTCTGGTTGTTCTAAAAGGTTTGTTAACGATTGTAAATACAGTTTTTGTCTGGTTTTAGAAGAACACCAATACGGTTGGGTGAAAACTCACTTTTTTGAGTTTAAACCTACTGGTCTGTGATGGTCTGAGCAGTCAAAGGAAATTCAGGCACAGGTTGAGATCCAAAAAAGTCTTCTTTTTATTGAACCCAAAACAAAGAACTTGGGTCAATAAAGGACAAATTACAAAGTTGGGCCCATAAAAGAGGTCAAAGTAACAGAATTTAACTCAGGCTAACAAAAAGACCTCCTGAAACAAAACAGACCTGCTACATTAGACAAAGGGGAAACTTAAATACTGGCTGATTAGGCCACATAGAAGATTCAAAGGGGGAAACACATAAAAACCTAACTGAAATTAACAGAGGAAAATCCCACCCCCCCCCCTCTTGCTGATGAATAGTGGTGTAAACCAATTTGCAGCTTCAATAGGCTGGCTCCACCCCTTCTCCACCTCTGTTCTCCTGAAGGACTGGAGCAGCCGGCACTGAGGTGACTCAAAAAAACAAACAAAGATTAAATCAAGCAGAACATAACAGTGTAAACTAAAATGTGCGCACTTATTCTAGAATACAGTGTTATGCCTTTCCTTACAAAAATTATTCTGTAAATTAAATCCTAAATGTAAAGAAATCCCAATATAAATGTAATGAGACAGGCTGACCTAGTGTGTGATGTGATTGAATGTTACCACATTTGGGTGGCTGTAGTTGCAGCCATCACATGGTCTTAGATAACTAGTCAGGTCTGATGATGATTAAAGTCTTTTAGTTTGCTTGTTTTCTAAGTAGTTTTCTTCTTCTTCAACTACAGGGACCACAGAAGCCACACATAGTGGCCCCCAGGCAGTCAGTCAGGTAAGCAAATGACTCTAACTCACAACGATAACGAAATTCATCCATACGTAACAAAGTATCGATGGATTACAGTATAGCTGAAATTAAATTCTTACCATCATTAAATACAGCACTCTATTATTGAGAATGTTAAACAAAAGAAAAACAACATTTCTCTTGTAGCATTTAGAGCTGCCCAAAGCGAGAGAGCAGTCTGAGTTAAAGAACCAGAACCAGGTGAGCGCCGTGGATCTGCTGCATGTTTTCTTATGTTACCATGAATTATACATCTAAAAAAAGAAGTCTGATGGCTGCACATGAACCATAATTCAACGCTTTCAGTTTGCATGATGGAGGTTTACCAAACTTAGCTAATGTTTCCAAGGATACAGAGCTGCGCTTTCTTTATAGGGAACTATAGTATGGCAATAGTGGCCTTTCTTTATTTGGGTGAAATAAACTAAACTTAGCAGATAGGATCATCTGCCTTCATTAGCGACTAAAATAAATGTTTACAAAGAGAGTGATTTTTACATGATTTTAACTATCTTGAAATTAATCCTAAACCATAAAAAAAAATAAAAATTAGTTAGGATAGCAGTTAGTATCATTGATGGTTTGAAGCACCTGTCTTCAGCTTCAGTCTGCTTTTAAAGTTGTCAAAAAAGTATTTAAGTCAAGTCGAACTTACATTTGGGGTTTTTTATTGGCGAATTTTAAACAATGAGAGGCATCAAAATGTTTCTAACAGAGATATGAAATGTTTTATTCTTGCCGCCCGTAGGATGAGCCACCAGTGAACTCTAAGACGACTGAAAAAAGAAAAGTGTCCTCTGGAGTGCTTACGCCTCGCTTTGCTGTTCAGAAGGAGAAACATGAGCTCTCCAGACCTAAGAGCCCACAGGCTGTCAGCAAAGCAGATGAGGTTTCTGGTCGAAACCCAAACCTTCCTCCAGCCACCGGGGTGGCCAAACCGGTCCCCAGGCCCCCTACTCAGCGGGCCCCCTGCACAGCGGAGATCAAAACAATCGGTTCCTTCCCTCCGCTGATGAGGGCTGTCTCATGGGATGCTGTTGGCAGCATTAATTCAAAAACTGGAGCCCCTGGTTTACCACCTACAGTCGACGAGGTTTTTTCAGAAAAATCCAGAGATGATGTGTTCAAGTCTTCATTGTACAAGGATCTACAAGCCCAACCAGGCAGCATACAGAAACTTTCCAAGCTCAGAGAGGTAAAACCACCACTCTGCAGACAACACTTTGGGATCATCATGTAATCTTTTTAAATTCAGCCTCGTTTAAGTATTTTAAAAAGGAACGTGTTCATTCCTGTTCTCAGGAGCACAAGCTGATCCGTAACCAGAGCATAGTTGGCTCCAAATTACCAGACCTGAGTGAGGCTGCAGAGCAGGAAAAGGGTAACAGCATTAAACACAAAGTCCTCACATAGGACAGAAAATGCTTTCTTCCAGCTGGACATTTCGTTCCATCAGTAGGGGTGTATACTTCCTGAATTAGAGCAAATGTGTTCCAGCACATTAATGATAATGAGCTGTTTCTTTTTCTTCCGTACCAACTATTTAACGGCAAACACAAAGACAGTTTTATTCTTTAACAGCAGATGACATGTTTACTGAATTATGTGAGCTAACAAACACCTTTTTTTATGGCACAAGAAAATTATTCAGAGTTGTAATCTGTGGACTGTAAAAATATGTAACCACAAAGCTGCTCCATTATTTTCTGATGAAACACAGTTGAAGGACTTATATGTGTTTGCAGCAGCTCCACCTTCTGCTAAGACATCAAGCAGCGAGGAGATGAAGGAGAAGTCTGACGCTATGCCAAACATTTCAGATGTGATGCTAAGAAAACTGAAACTTCACAGAGGTCTGCCAGGATGGTGTGTCTTTTGACATTTTCTGTCTCGCTGGATCAAAACAAAACCTCCTTTCTTTGTTGAATAAGTATATTTCTTTCTCTGCTAACATTTCTTTTCCCTTCATATCTTTCTAGTGCACCTGCGCTCACTGAGAAAGAAGTTGAGGTTGGTATCAGTTCTCTGATGGTTGTAGAGTTCATTTTTTCCATGTAGAAACAGTATTACAGAGATTAAAATGTTTCCCATTTCTAAGAAATCAGTCAAATGAACGAGTCTATTCCATTTGATAGCTTTTTAAATCTGTAGAGATACAGGGGATATTTGTGTAAGAATCAAAAAGGCTCATATCAAAGACTATTAAAAATTTGTGCATCAAATCTTTCAAAAAATTAATCATTTAATAAATTCTTCTTTCACAATAAAACAAACTGATCCCTGTAGATAAAAATGCTGTGCCTGTTTAAACTCACAACTTATGCATTCATCAATACTTTAATTATTTCCTCTTCTAATCATTCTTTGAATGCATAAGATGTTATTAACACTGTAACTTATTCGACTTTGTCCCAGTAATCAGTAGCTGTTGAGCTGTTTTGAGCAGTTTGATGCCCTAAAAGTTAAAACAGTTAAACTCAGCAAATCTCTAAAATACATAAAAAATTGAAAATTTCTTTATTGTTTAGAAGGAACATTGTATTTTAGATTTTAATTATGTATAAAAGTTCAGGCAGCACATCAGAAGAAGTGTTTCACATTTTCAGCCTGCTCATATTAGTGGTTTTTCCTTTGTTTTCACAGTAAAAACTATTATGAAGATTTCAGAAAACAAAGTTGTGCTTCCGTTTTTCCCTTCTTACTATAAACCCATATAAACAAATTTAAAACATGTTTAGAATAAATATCCTCTTTTAAAACTATTCAATATTATTTCTCATGATAATTTAACTTGTTTGTCTAGAGGAGGACTTCGTGTAGCTGTTATCAGCAGTTAATATCATATCTGCACTAAATGGCTGTCTGACGGCCTAAAATAAGCTTAATTCAAGAAGGCAAGATGGGGTCAGTTCCAGGGAAATTGTCTGCCCTATTATAAAAATAATGAAAATTCAAATTAGATAAACAAACCTAGAACTGTTACAGCAATGAACACATGCAAAGACAAATATGGAAGCAATACTCATCGTGCATCTAATACAGAGGTAGGATAGTGTGTTTGAGAGTAGCATTAGAAAGTGCTCTGTCATGTAAGAGCTTTAAAAAAAAAACATTTGCAAGAAATATTTTTATCTGAAACACCCTCTTTAAATAAACTGATGAAAAATGTTTTCTTTGGTAGAAATAAAAAAAATCTTCATGTTTTGCATGATAAACTTCACTAAAGGGGACAATGGTTTAAATGTTTACATGATGAAGATGATTAGTGGGCCTTTGGATGGCAGTAATTTGCTTTGTCACTTTGATCAGCTTTTTGCTCAGTTGTTGGATGAAAATGAATCTGTTTTTCCACATCTATAACAATCAAACAGCTTTCCATTGCTAGAAAAAGTTAAAATATAAAATTAACCCTTTAAGAAGCTGTATGACCCTTCAAAAAGAAAACAAATCTAAAATGACCTCACGTTTAATCACATACAGTACATATAAATCCTACATGGACAAGTCATAAAATCAATAGCCTCTGTAGTCTGTCAGCCTGAAACAGTGTATTGTGTTCTAATGGTGGAAACAGATGTACTGACTGAACCCTTTCCGTGTATTTGTAATAACCTGATCTGCTGCCAAACGGCTTAATTACGCAGTTGTCACAAAATTCATCCCGCCTGGAGTTGGCGCTTTTCTGTCAACAGGAAAGTGTTTTTCTGCTCTTGATCAGGCCAAAGAGACTCCCAGCGATTTCCTGTGGAGAAAATGCATACATTTGTGACGCTGTTGCACTCTGGCTGCAGCCTTACTCGCTGCTCCCTTAGGGATGAGTCTGGATCAGGACAGTCAGAGGTCATATGTTTCCTCCCAGAGGTGGGCCCTGTGTTGGAAAATTCAGCTGAGTGGCTTTGATCAACAAAGCAAAACACCAGAAGGTCAAATGTCAGACTCACAGCTTGTTCCCCACGCTCGGGTCGCTTGATTCTCCCTCATATGCTCACTATTTATTTTTCTCATTTAGCGTCTATTTGCTTTACTTCAGAAAACCTTTCAAGTAATTCTATCTTTAGCAGTTTAATGACATGTTTAATGTGTGAGTAAAAGTATTATTACCCCTCTGCAGAATGCATTCGTCCAGCTGTCTCTTGCATTTCGTAATGACAACTACACTCTGGAGACGCGACTCAAACAAGCGGAGAGGGAGAGGAACCTGACAGAGGAAGACACTGAGAAAGAGCTGGAGGAATTCAAAGGAGCGTTGAAGGTCGGCCTATAAAACAGAAGCTTTGTTTGGATGTTTCCCTTGTTTAGGAGTTATAGGCAAGCCTATTCAATGGACACCGATTTAAACTGTGGCCTGATGTTATGTTCCTTATTGCAGATGACAGCACCACAGTGGCAGAACATGGAGCAACGAGAATCCTACCAACGCCTTATAGAGACAGTGGCAGTGCTGTACCGACTCACCACCAGACTCTCTAGCAGAGCAGAAATAGTTGGTGCAGTTCGTCAGGTACAGTTACACAAACATATGGTGCAAAGGTATTAGATCATCATCTATCTCATATATATAATATAATCATCTTTAAAACAGCTTTACGGTTTTTTTATCTAATTAATCTATTAAAGAGCTCTTAAAAAGTTTTTTTGAATTAATTTGCCTAGTGTCCTGTTTAACCATTGACCAATTAATTTAATAATGTATTAACTTTGATTAAGCTTAACTTTCAGGCTCAGAACAGTAGGATCTAGTATTCCAGGCGGATAAACAGATATCTCAAAACATTTATTTAAAACTGAACCAAAGTGAGCAGCATCTAAGGCAGGAAACTCTGCAGGAGGAGACAGCAGGTTAGTGAGGACCTCTATCTGGAAGTGGATAATATCGAACATGTGATTCACTAACCTGGTCTTATAGTTCAGTTCGAGCCCAGAGGGTGAGGTTGGTTCCAGCCGGTCGGCTGCCAACACAGCTTGGCGGTTGCCGCACAGAAAGTCCCAGCCATTGATGTATCAGTGGTCAGAAGACTGGCAAGTGATCTGATCCAAACAGACAAAGGAAGGCAGAATAATCCAGAGGGCGAAGCCAAAGCTGATGTCCATTACATGCTCGGTTGTCAGAGCCAGGAGGTCAGAGATCCACTGAGGTGCCGAGGGAGAATCCAGGACGGAGTCGGGTAACAGTTAAGGGTTTGGTACACAGACAGGCAGGGATCCGGCAGGCGTCAGAGGACAGGTCAGGCAAACAGATCAGATGGGAAGAGCCAGGCTCAGAGGTCAAGATGCAGAAGAGGTCAGGATCAGGCAATCAGAACACAGGAAAGCTAGAATAAGTCTCACCAATGGCTCGGAAATAATATGGCATTGATAACTGGTCTGAAGGCTGGTTAAATAGAGACTAGTAAAGGTGGATCAGAGAAGCAGGTAATGAGAACTGGGCGGAGCTAAACAAGTGTGTGAAATGAGTAATAAGCCCAAACATCAGTGCTAAGATCATGACACTTAACATGATTAATTACAAATATGCGCTAGAGAGACTTAAAAAGATCGAAGCTAAGTTTGCCTATGTAAACTCTGAGTCATCCAGATCAGGATAACCACAAAACAGGTTTATAATATAACAAAGACAGAATTGCATGTTGGCAATTCCTTTGGCTCACACCCGAATTGACAAAACTCCTGGAGAGATGTTGAAACATCTTAAAAAAAACTGAGTGAAGTCCAGCTGCCTTTAAATTCAAGCCTGATCAAAACCAAATGTAATATCAGAAGCATAAAGTCCTAGCTGATCTAATTGCCCCACATATCAGTCCAAAGTATTCAACTACATTTATACCATATATTCAGATTTTAGATCCAGTAATGAGCTCATTGAATTCTCCATACATGAAAACCTTATTGGTAAACCGTTGTAGTTTTTTTTATAACAGAAGAAAATTTAGTCATTATTCTCCAGCTAGACTGTGCAGATCTTATTACATCCACCAAGTCATAGTGTGTCAGTCTGTGTATCGCATTGCTTTGTTCTGAAGAAGGTGTCTTCTTCTGAATGGCCTAAATCTCTAAAATAATATCAATCTAACCCCAAGAGTACAAATAGACAATACTTGCAGATTTCATGCTGTCGCAGTTTCTTTAACAAAGATTAACCTAAAATAGAAATACTCTTTGCACAAAAAACCCAACTTTGTTTCTTCAATCAGCAGTCACACTTTAACATTTTTGTCAGTTTGAGGATTAGCCTTTGTCATATTTACATTTCTCTCATTTCTAGACATTATGGCTTAGATTCTTTTCTATGCTGAAGAGGACTTTTCCCTTTCAAGGTTTAGTTTTTGGCCAAGCTTCAGCTTTCACCCAAGGGGCCTCACATTTGACTGTAGAAGAGTCTGGCATGCAGAATAGATCCTGGTTGGTTCTGTGACTACAGCAACCCCAAAATCATCAGCCTTCCACCACCATGCTTTAACATTCCTATGAAGTTTTGGGCTTATGCTGCATTTCTTTAATAACATGGTGCTTTTATTCATATTAAAACATCTCTAATAAGACCTTATCTTTTTCAAACAACATTATTCCAAAAATATTGCGGGTAAAGTTGTACTACTGTATGGTTTTGAGATGGAGGCTTTCTTCTGACAACCTTTCGAGATTAGCCGAGCTTGTTTGTTTATGCATATTTTTTTTTATTCTGCTCTGACCTGAGATAACTAAAACTGTTTGGAACTGTTGATAATATAGTTCAAGTTGGGATTAATTTTTCACTTCTGACTTTATGATGTTTTGAAATAGACTCATGTCCCTACTCTGAATGACAGGCAGCAGTAATTGCACCTCTAATGTGATATCCGAGGGCCTTTGTCTGCAGCAAGATGTAAACAAATGAACCAAACGCCTGGTTTTATGGATATGGTTACCAGCAGCACATGTCTGCCATTTCCTTCTAACATCCTACAAAATAAAAAACAAGTTTTCTTCATAGACATGTTTTCCATGTCAGTTTTTGTTTTATAGGAGCTGGCAGTGTTTGAAGTTAGATTTTAAAAGTTTTAGAACCTGTTCTGACAAGGTAAACCTTAGAATTGAATGACCTTATGCTACTTTTATGCATGTTTCCTTTCCCTGTGACTGATTTACTCCTGATGTGTATCATATATCAAAGAAGAAGGTCTCAACTAGTCAGAATGCGTTTAAGTTTTATAAGTTAAAAGTTTAAAAAAAACAGTGTCCTAAAGAAAGCCTTATAATTCGGCATCAAGTGAAGGTAGAAAAGGTCTAACCTAGGCAGATCCACATTTAATCATTAATTCCCACTGACACACACTGCCTCGCATTCTCAACGATAGCAGCACATCTTCCTGGATAAATTCTGTTAATTCCAGCTTGCTGAGGTCCTTCCATGGGTTTTCATTTGCAACAATTGGTCAGAAATTCATGCAGTGTTTTAAAACATGGTACAGGAGTTCTCCTGCAACTCCGTGAAATATATCTTTACATCTAAAAACAACAATGTGAAATAAAACCCTATTGAAAAATGCTAAAAAGCCAGATTTAATGTCGTCAGATGAAAAAAACTACAATTGAGTTCAGTATATTGTTGGGAAAATTCTGAGTAGTAGCTTTAAAGCTTAATAAATCAAAAGTTGTTTGATTTACCATTGAGAGTGAAAGCTTACTTCCTGTCTTTGTAGCCTCATGCACAGTTTTTTTTTTTTATTGTCAAACAGGAGAAACGTATGAACAAAGCCACTGAGGTGATGATGCAATATGTGGAAAATCTGAAAAGGACATATGAGAAGGACCATGCAGAGCTGATGGAGTTTAAGAAACTGGCTAACCAGAACTCTAACCGGTGTTATGGCGCCACTGTGGACACAGGAGGTAAGGAGCAATGCATGCAGGTGAAAGGTAAATCAATGAAAAGACATGTAGTCTGATTTCTACGTTTTCTGATCTCCCATTTTTATTTTTAGGCATTTTTTAAAATTAGAACTATCCAACAGAGAGCCAATGTTGCTTTCTATTTAATCAGTATTTATTTGTATGTGTTTTTGTTAAGATGATGGCATTCCACGATCATCAAGATCAATGTCCCTCACCCTTGGAAAGGTAATCAGTAATGATTATCTGTTAAACAATTCAGCCTTCATTAAAAAAGAAAAACATCAGAAGCTTTAATTATTTTTTCCATTGTTTCATTTACAGGCTTTACCCAGACGCAGGGTGAGCGTAGCAGTGGTGCCCAAATTTAACCTCCTCAACATCCCAGGTCAGACCCCAGCCGCTGCCGGGCCGGGCTCCAGTGCGGGACCTACAGCAGGGGCTGCCCTTCCTGTCTTAGTAAGTTGGGTTTTTTTCTGTCATGGTGGGAAATTATGTATGAATGATCTTATGCAGTGACACCCACATAGCCAGATCATCAGTAATGACTCAGCCCTTTTAAAACATTAAAAAACTTGACAAACATCTTTTTATTTCTATTTCAGATGAAGAATTGTGTAAAAATATAGATCAGAATCATAGTTTTGATTAAAACTGCATCTATTTTATATGACTTCTCTTTTTAGTGTGAAGCAAATGATGTCAAAAGCAGCTCTCCTACAGAAGCAGTTCAACCGGCAGGCGAGTGGTATGTTTCTTTGAAAACACAACATGCATGTCTAGTCTTTCATGGGTCTTCCTGCATTGTTGGACACAGAAGAAATTCCCAGCTTCTTATTATTTCTCTTCAAAGCTTTTTGAGCTACGTTAGGAACTTTGCTTTATTTGAGAGTCCTGCAGGATGGGCTTTACTATCCAGAGAAAAAACAGTGAGCTAAAACTACCTCTAAAGGCATTAAAAAAATGTAGATTTAATCTAAACATTTAGGAAAGAGGCTGATAGAGTACAGACACGAGTCATAATGTGGTCATAAAGTGAGATTCAGTCAAGCCAGATGTTTTCTCTCAGGCTAATAACAATCGTGCCAGCTCCACTTGTTCTGTTTGTGTTCACCATGTCATTGCTGTTAATGCACTTGCAGCCGCGAGTCCATTCATAACACATGCCTACATTGTTTTCATTGAATGTTTTATAATGTCTGCCATGATACTCGTTCTGTCCAAGGCTGACTGCTCTGTTCTTTCCTATCCGAAACAATGCAGTGGAAAGAGTGGGACGGTGCCGGAAAGCGAGCCACCCAAACCTCCAGTAAACTTGGAGGAGATCAGAGCTGAGATCAGAGCCGAGATCAAGGCAAAGATCGAGGAGGAAGCATACGATAAAGGGTGAGGCTTTCTCTTTTGTTATGACATTTTTATTGACCGTAAGCCGTTGGTTTTGTAACAACCCAGAAGCTTATTTTGCTCTCCTCAAAAAGTGGAATATTGAAACAGTCAACCCTAAACCAGATGTATATTTTATGGTTTTCTGATTCTTACTTACCATCCAACTCTGAAGAAGTCCATTAAATTTTGTGGCAATGTAAATTTCTATTTTAAGATGTCTTTGTATCAAGACATTCTGCTACAGACATAGGAATTAGAAAAGGTCCTTTTAGAGATATAGAGAAAACCTTTCGCTCAGACAGCAGTTGCCATTTTGTACACCATAGTGAGTTATGCCACAGTCACAATAATATTTATTGAAGTGGAGTGTTCTGGGTTTAGCATTTGTTAAAGACAAAAATGTTGATTAATGTTAGATTATTAATCAACATTTCAAAGTTCTTTAAGGAAAACATTACTTTAGGAGAAACATAATAAATCTCAAAGTCCACACACTCCTTTTAAATGAAATGTTTATTATTATTTGAGGGTAATGTGGAGGATCACAAATATTAATATTATAAAAAAAGACCCGGCCTCTCCACAAAATGCACATGCACAACCCTGTACCCGCTCCCAAAAGAGAACGCGTGCAAGAGCGTGCACAAGCCCATTTTTCCTCATGCACGCTCTGTTCAAAAGTTGCTGTTCTCAAAGCTCATACGAGCTTATTGTGTCCGAATGTCAGCCCTAACCCCTAAATCCCACAATCACTATACAGAGGGGGGGCTATATATTGGACTCTATAACAAACTCAGTTAACTTCTCCTCCACCGCATGGTGCCTGCGCCATCTTTGTTATTAGTTGCAGCTGTCAGGTAGCGACAGCCTATGGAAACAGCAGGCTGCTGTGACAGCAAATCCCATAAGAGCAGTGTTTTTCCATGATCTGGGATGCTGATGGACCCCTAAATACATATAGAGGTGTATCTAGATGGCGTGGCGCCTCTAATAAGCCGAGGCCCTGGACGTATGGAGGACTGTGGTTTGTTCTCAGCATAGTGTAGAGAATAATGTGACAGCTGCTGGTGTTTATTTTATACCAGGATCTCACTATAAACAGTATCTATCTCCCTCACTCTTCAATAAGCCCTTTATACAGAAAACCCATTTTCTTACACACCAAATGATTCCCTACATGCACGAAGAAGTCAGCTATTTTTCAAAAAAACTAAGGAAGAGTAAAGCAAATAATTTATTTGTGTAAGTCTCATGAACCCTCCTGCTTTAAATAACAGGTAAAGGTGACTGTGTGCAATTTATACATGAAAAAAATAAATAAACCCAAATCATTAAATTAGTCAGTAAAAGCTGTGTGCAGATGAAGTGCAGGTGAAATACGCTCCTTATCATCTGCAGCTACCAAGAGGGGCTAAAGCAGAGCAAGATGCTCCTGGAAGAGAAACAGGCAGAGGAACTGGATGCAGAGAAGCTGCTGGAAGTGAGGCACAAGGATGAGGAAAGTGGAAAGAGGTATAAGAGCGGCAGGTAAACGTATTCTATTCACCTTTAAGAGAAATCAAGAGTATAAATATTTTATGCTTTTTAACAGTATATAACTCAACACAGCTAATAAAGCTCTAAAGTGAATTACTTAGAAATCAAACCACATCTCTCCATCTAGATCTTCCTCATGAAAACATGATATAAGAGCCTTATTGCCCATTGTTCAAGGAATGTTATTTAAAATATCCGTCTATGTTTCCTACACAGGAGGATGGAGGAAGTACTGGTTCTTCTCAGTCGGTTTTGCCCCTCGATCTCCGTCAGCCGCCGCCTGCTTTGGGTCATCCTGATGCTGTTTGTTTTGATGTGCGTGCTTATCAGTATATTCACATTCTTCAGTGACTACTACAACCGCCGTGAGGACACATAGGAGACATTTTAGGAGGCTCAGCAAAGTCTGGACTAAGTATAAGGAGGAAGAGCTGAGAAAAAAACTATTTCTGCCATACTAGCAGTTTATTACAGATAGACTTGAATGGAAAGACTGACGGGAGATGAAGCTTAACGCTGGGTTTATTTTTTCAGCATTAGTTGTATTTTTGTTCGGAACAGAGAATTTTCTATCTGTTTATTGGAGGAAAACATAACGAGTTAGGTTTAGGGACCAAAGATACGGAGTGATGAAATCTGTTTAATTCATCGATGGAACCTAAGAATAGATTTTGATTTTAGTGTTTTTGAAAATGGCACCTTCTCTAAAATGCCACAGTAAAAAAAAAAAAAAAGGTTTATCAGCTAGTTTAACACTTTTTTTTTCATTTATATTTAAACATGTGCATTTGTTGGTTAGGTTCTGTAAAGGGCATTTAAGGTTTAGGCATATGCGGATACCAAGAAGTTGTTTAAGTGCAATATTTTGAGGTTGTATAATTTATAATTTAGAGCACTGACAGATAGCTGTTGTTTATAGAGCACTTTTTAGATTACTTTTCTGAGTCCCTGGGTTGAAAATTATTTTGCTACTTTACCTTTAAATAAAGGGTATCTGAGAATAATTCTGTCATTTATTCGTCTTTTAATAATCCATCCATGCATTCATTATTATCAAACCTATTAAATCCTTACAGGGGCTGCTGTCTCCAGCCGTCATTACGGACACACTCTGGAGATTTATTAATAATAATAATAATAATAATAGTGTGTGCTTACCAAATGAGTGATATTGTTAGGGTCTCTTGGGTTTTGCTTTTTTTTTTGGTGTAAGTGAGTTTCCTGTTACAGAGAGGATCTTTGCTGGTGGCTGGGCTGACCTGTGTTGCTGCACACCTGAGAACATTTCTCAGTCAAGATGACTAGTATACATTAGGAGGGCAAGGATCATCTCTCTTCTTCAGGATGATCACCCCTGATGGTATTTCAACCAAAGACCAAAAATAGGAATATGTTTTCTTGTGAATATCTTTTCATTTGGACTCTGTTATTCTTCCGGTCAGCCAGTTAACCTCAGTTCATGTAAGAGCTTCATGCAAAACGTCTTACCTGTGTGCAGCAGTTCTCACCTGCCTGTCCATTCTCCAACACTCTTGCAAGTACCAATGATCTCAGATTTCACTCACATTCTCCTGGACCTCTGGGTTCAGCCTCAAAGCCGGCTGAATCAAACCCCTATAGATCTACGCTACCTCCCGTCTATCTCCAATATGCAAATTCATCAGTTGTCATCAACCAACCTCTTCCTGATCAGTCTGCTTTCTCCCCTCAGATCAACCATAAAGTTCAACTGACTTCCTGCAGTTCTCTGTTTCCAGATTCCTGTTGCTTCTTGTAAATAAAATGTTAAAACTAGTGATGGTGAGATGAAAGCTGTTTCTCAATTCACAACAATGCGAGCACGGACTCGTGTCCTCACCAAGTATGCTCTTGAGAAGAACACAGGAAAGTGTGGACTTTGGGAGAATGGGAGCACGCAGCATAAATCTGGGTCAATTGGAACAGATGCATACTGGTGACGTCGCCACACGCTCAGCTCGTCTGGAGCTGCATTTCACCTCCTGTTATTAATAGTCTCTAGATAATAAGAAATTCTCACCTTTTTCATTAATTGGAGGAATAATAGTTAAAACAGATAAACACAAATCAAATGAACATTTTGCCAAATGAAACCAAAAACTCGCCATTAGAGCCAGCGGTGTTTCACACATGGCTATGCCGAGAGAAGGCTGCTGCAGACGGGCTAGGATTAGACCTGGCCGTCGTTACCCTCGGAGGTCTGCTGGTTTCCGTGCTCCTCTCAACTTCAGAATTTATTTTTTGTTAATTACGAGTGCACAAGCACATGAGAACGCACAAATACACATATACCCCATTTCCACTATCCTTGAAAAAACGATCCATGCTGAGACCGGTCCGAGCTCGGATCAGTTAACCAGGCCGAGCTTGGTTCTGACGACCGTTTACACATCACGCTATCTCGGTTCCTCGACTCCTCGCCTCCTAGTGACGATCTGCGGTATTACTGCCAGTATTGAAGAAAGAAATCAAGCAGTTGGTAGCGGTAATGCACCAAAAGTTGTTTGCCAACCGCCGTAAAACACAAGAAGACGACGAAGAAGGAGGCAATCAAGCAAATCAAAATGGCGGCGCCCGTCACATTCAGAAAGTTATGCTTGATTATTATTGATGTACTTCGGTGTTTGCGGAGAGCCAGGCAAAGACGGCAACCTTTCGTGGATTTACTTGAGAAAGTCAGCTTTTGGGACGTGGATCAGACAAATTATCATCGACTCCGGGTTTACAGACACCGGAAACAGCAACAGACCCTGAGGTTCATCACACTGCTGAGCCAAGTCATCACTGGAAACCGTGTGGCACGGTAGGGAAGCTAGTATTTTTATAAATATCTGAAATGTCATGATTGCAGAGGCTTGTTACCTGTTGTTTCCATTAGCTGTCCGCGTTTTATATGTATTATTTCGCTTTTTTTTTAAAGTCTCCCTTATTTTTGTTGTGCTTACAGAAGGGTTGGGATGAAAGAGCGGAGCGAACACTGGTGGCTTTATATAGTAAGAGAGACATTTAACCCTCAGCAATGGATCGAAAACTTCATATAATAAAAACACAAAAAATAGCTGATTTTCTCTACCATTTTTTAAATAAGCGTTATTAATACTTCAACTGATAGGCCCATTTTTTCCCTGAAAAGCAATGAAATGTATGAAACCATTACTTGTTTTGATTTTGGAATTAATAAGATGAAAAACAGAATGAGCTACAGAGCCTTCAAATGGCTTTGTGAGTCGCTCAGTCCTCATGTCTCCAAGGCAGAAACGAAGATGCGACAGCCTATTCCTGTGCAGCAGAAAGTTGGTGCTGTCTTTTGGTTTCTTGGAACCACATCACATTATTGGACCATTGCTCACCTTTTTGGAATATCCACAGCCTCACTGTGCATCTTTGTCAAGGCTGTTTGTGAGGCAATATGATTTCATCTGACACCACAGTTCCTAAAGCTACCCACTTATATAGAGATATTATGGAGTCATTTAAAGAAAAATGGGGATACCCTACTTGCATACGTGCTAATGATGGCTCACACATACCCACTGTCGCCCCCAAGGAGAGCCGAGTTGATTATTTTAATAGAAAGGGTTGGTATAGTATCAATATGCAAGCACCTGTAGAAGACAGGTATGTTTAGAGATCTCTGTATTGGATAGCCAGGAAGCACTCATGATGCTCGTGTTTTAGTCAACTCCCGTTTATACCAGTTTTGGGAAAATGGTGTGTTCCCCCATCTTCAAACAGAAATTCATGGTGTGATGGTACCTCCAATTATACTTTGCGATCCAGCATACCCTCTCTTACCCTGGCTGATGAAGCCTTATCCAGAAAATGCAGGGACAACTGAAGCCCCAAAAAAATACAACCTCATCCATAGCCGTAACAGGATGGTGGTAGAGAACGCCTTTGGGCGGCTAAAAGGGAGATGGAGAAGGCTTTTGAAACGAGTTGACAACAAGACATCAAATAGTCAGAATGTCATCACTGCCTGCTGTACTCTACAACAATATCTGTGAGACGCAAGGAGAGGATTTCCTTGATCAGTGGGCCAATGAGGCAAATCAGCCACCTAGGAAAAATTTGGTCGATGGAGATAATAATCCTGATATTAACAATGCCCACAATATAAGAAATGCTCTCTGCCGTTACTTTGCAGATCAAAATTAGCCTACATTGACTTAAATGTCTTATGTATTGTAAATAGTTTCTTACAGTTGAGTTTAAGATATATTTTTGCAATTACTAGTGTGGTCTATAGTTTGAAAGAGTCAGTAACGAAAACAATTTTTGTATAAACATGTTATGTATTGTACATTTATAAAACAATAAAAAAGTTACATATTTTACAATTATTGATATGGTCCCTAATTTGAAAAGTTTGGCACAGAAGTCGAAGGGGATGCAGGGTTCAGAGGCTGTAATTGTGCTGGTTGCCGTGTCATCAGTTGGACAATCATCTGCATCATTCGCATCTCATGTTCCTGTTGTTGTTTTCTCAGTCTCTCTTCAGCCTGTTAAAATAAAAAAATAAAAACATCCATTTATGTCCATGTCCAATATACATTACAATTTTTGATTAATTAAAGAAATGCATTTTAACCTGAAGTCTGTTTCTTTCCATTTCTTGTATCATGTGGAGCTGATGTCGTTGGGCTGACTCCTGCTGTTCTTTAAATGCCACCATCCAAAGGTCATGAGAATGTTTTTGTGCTTTTAGGAATGCCATTATTGTAGAGTCGAGAAATTGTTCATCATCCATCTCTGCAATAAAAAAAGCAAAGACAATTGATAAATATTTAATCTGAAATAAATGCACACTTAATTCATTTACAAGTACAGCTACTTCTTTTAATGCCGTATTATAAGAGTAAACATGATAAACGTTTAAATTTAATAGAGAAAGATATAAAGATACAATTTAACACATTTTATAATGGCAGCAGATTTGGCATTTTAATACTGATACTGTAAACAAAAGTTGTTGAAGCATAAATGTGGAAATGGTGTAGAGCAGGGGTGCCCAACCAGTCGATCGTGGGCAGAGTTTCAGTCTATCGCAAGAAGTTTTACAATGTAGAACTATTTATGGCAATGACAAAAAAAAAAAGTTTTAAAAAACACTAATCAAATCATTGATCACGAGGGGCCAATTTGTATTTTCATAATAAAGAAATGAAAATAAAAAGTATACAGGGAACTTTTTTTTATGCATGCTGATTGCTGGGCATGGTTTGCCATGGTTGCTAGGTTGTTACCAGGGACTCTAAAGCGTGAAGAGGAATCTAAAGAGATAATGAGATAATGACATCTATCACAACTGATGGGGCTCCATCTATGGTTGGGCACACAGCTGGATTCATTGCTCTGTTCAAGCGGTCTGAAACTTTCCCGGATTTTTTCAGCTTCCATTGCATCATTCATCAACAACAGCTGTGCAGCAATATTTTAAATATGAAGCATGTCATGGACGTTGCGATGAAGATCGCTTGCTCTGTTTGGGGCCAGCAGTTTACACAGGCGTTTCTTCTGTGCCCAGCTCGAGGAGGCAGGTGCAAACCACACTGATCTGCTGCTGCACACCGACGTCAGGTGGCTGAGTCGTGGCAGATTCTTCGAAACATTTTTGGCCGTTTTGCCCGAAATTAAAGAGTTTCTGAAACAGTCAGCAACCCATTCTGCTGTATGTTACATCTTCACATCCACATAGTTTATACTTCATATTTTCCTATTTTTAGCCGATTTCCTGTTGACTTTTAATCCATCTGCCAGTTTCTCTGCCAATGCCCTGTGAAGTTTATCATATAGTGGACTGAAATAGTGGACTTCCCTACTTCTTCCTGCTTTGAAGTGATCTTAGACAGATTTTAGTGTAAAACAAAAAGAAATTTAGTTTGGAACAGCTCTCTGGACAATTTCATCTTTTTTTTTTAAAGTGCAGCCTTGAAAAGTAAAAAAAATGAAATAAAAAAATTAATAAATAATATATATATATATATATGACTGTAAATTTACAGTTCTAACGTTTTTTGTTTTTTTTTTTCCATCTCTACTGGACTGTGTGTGTATCAATTGGTTTATTTAAAAATTTTTTTACTGCACAGCCTTTGTCTGGAGATCTTGACTGCTCTTTTCTGTAGTTTTGGTAAGTCTGATGATTGACTGAGTGAGTGAGAGAGCAATATGGTGTGAAGTTCCTATGAGATTGTTAAGTTCTGTGTTTGCAACCTATCTTTTGAGACAATTGATAATTTCCTGGTTTGTTGGACTTACTGTTTATTCTCCACCTCTGCAAATAAAAAACAAATACTGCCCATCCCTTGTGTGTGGCTTGGTAGATCTCGGCATGCCATCAACTTCAAAAGTAGATCTTGGTTTAAAAAAGATAGGGCACCTCTGGTGTAGAGCCTACTTACCATCATGCGCGCTGTACTCATGCTGCTCCTGGTGGTCCGGTGTTGCATCATCGTCCTCTAAAATTGAAAATGAAAAAAAATGAATGAAAAGGAAAGCTACAGACATTTCTTAGTAGATTAGTAGATCATCAAAATAAAAAAATGAATGATTTTCGGGAACATACTTGTTGCTGCAGAGTTTAGAGAAGAGGTACTGGAGAAAAGCACTGGAGATCTCGACGATGCACGGAGGCCCAACACTTTATCCATGGCACCGTAGAATTTCCACGTTTTTCTCCCTCCCCCCGATGTGTTATTGTGGTCAAGAGCCTTCTTGTACTGTGTTCTAAGTTTTTTAATTTTTTCTCGGCACTGTTTCGGGTCTCGGTCGTATCCCCTCACCTTCATTTCGTCCGAAATTATTTTAAACACTTTGTGATTGTGTTTCGCGCCCTTCAACATCTCCTGAATAACGTCCTCCGCCCAAATTGCAATAACGGCCTCAGTCTCGGCGTCATCCCAGGTCGCACCACGATCTTTTGAAGCCATTATTTAAAATGTTGCGTGGATAAGATTTCGATTGTTGTTTATGGTTGCCCTTCTTCTTCTGTTTTGTGTTGGTGGCAAGCAACTTCCGGAGGGGCATTAGCGCCAACTACTGGAACGGAGTGTGAATCGTGGTGTGCGGCCAGACGGAGATGACGCGTTCTGCTCATGCGCTCTTGTTATCAGAGAACTGAGCCAGGAAAAACCGAGCCGAGTCCACCTCTGGAACTGGTCTGCAGTTAGCCCGGTTCATTTCAGTTTGCTTTCCATTTACACACCATAAGTTATCTCAGTTACTGAGCTCGGACCGGTCTCGGCACAGTTTTTCAAGGGTAACATTGAGAAGAGGCTGAAGCCTCATGAGACATTTGAACCATTTGGCCAAAGTGCTTCAACGATCCCCACAGTTCATGAAGCTTCATGTGAACATGTCACCACCTACTGGTGGGGTGCAGAACTACAGTTAGTAATATAATCAGATTTTTTTTTTGCAATTGTTTTTGTTGTTCCCCCCCATTTAAGATCCTTTGAAATTATTAATGATTGGTCTGTATAATAAAATCTTTTGTACTTTTTTGTGTAAAATGTCCTCAAAGGGAAAAATTATTTAAGGTACACTGTTTTTCTGCCATTTTAGTGAAATAAGCTCAACCAGACAGTGAAAGTGCTTGTGCAAATTGTGCAATGATGAGCAAAATGAAAGGTGTTAGTCATTTTATTCAAACATAATAGTTTTTTCACAGTTTTTCGTTTCAATCGGGTCGGAAGTTATGTATTCAACCAATCTTTTGATTAAACCAACCAATCTAATTTGGCAGTGTTTTTACCCAATCTATATTTCTACTAGGGCAAACCAATACAAATTAGTCACATTAGCCAAAATACTTGTTGTGTTTTATCGCAACGTTTGAAAGTTAATGGTGGATCTTGAACCAGTAAGCTCAGGAGTAGAATTTCATCTCTTACAGCTGACACCACTAGCAAGATAATAACCTTTAAGAAAGCAGTATTACTTAATGCCAATTACATCTGTGACCAGTGGCTTGCTTGGATTTTGATCATTACATTGTTTAATCCAACCAACTAGTTTTAACCAACTAGACTGGTTGTTTTTCCAACCAATCTATTCTTAGAATATATCCAAACTCTATCCATCTCTCCAACAAACTACCACATCTTGGCTAAACACAGAGGCTGTTTAAATGGCTGCCGAAGTTCCGGGCGAGCTGAACCACTTCCACGTGGTAGCGAGGCTTCGGACATCATCTATTTTGGCTCCTCCAACAAATGAAGCAAGCCTTGATACGCGCCCGCCCCGAAGCCTAGGCTCATCTTATACCATCACTAGTTAAAACTCACTGGTTCTCTGTATGTATTCTGCATGTGAGTCAAAAAGCTACAAACCAAAATGGCAGATGTCAGAAGCAGCAGGTTGTTTGCATATAAAAGCCGGCAACTGTTAAACCATTTTTTAATTGTACAGAATTAATTATAAAGCTTTAAAGTGACTTAGTCATGTAGTATAATTATTAAATTAGACACACTATGCTGTATGGCATCTGCCAGCCACCAATATTGCAAAAATTTGAAACTTAAACAGCAAATATCGTACACATTACATTTTATGTAAACCTTTCTGTCACTATAACTTAGAGCCAAAAATGATCATTAGTGTTAGTATTTGTAAGGCTAATGTAGTCATGCATCAGCAAAATCTAAAGTCTTCTGCACCCGGGTGGAGGATTTGGTCATTTCAAAGTTTATTTCTGTCTTATTTATAATAATGTGCAATAAATGTTGCAACACAGAAAGTCTTTGTATTAATCTGAGTTTCTGAATAAGCTCACATTGCTATATGGTAAGATAGAGTCTTTGACAATTTTGATACCATTGAAAGATCTAATATCAAAATAAATACCAGATAAATTCTACTTCTTTCCTCCCATTTCTTCTAATTGGAAAACATCTACTATGCTCTTTTATAAATGATTCAATGTTCTTGTAAACTGTATATACAAACTGGCATATTGTAGTTGAATGGTCACAGAAACCCAGTTGGAGCTTATGTTGCTTAAGGATGTCATTTATCATACTTACCTTCCTGACCACAGAACCCTGCAAGTGTCAGTCAGCGTGCTTTGCGTCATTTCCTGGTGTCCAGGCCTTGTGCAGAGATCATTCTCTGGAAGTCGGATGTCGTCGTGTGCCAAAGGCTCACCAGAGGATACCAGAGATAACAAGTGCATATGCGATTGAGCAATGCTTCGAGAGAGGAAATCCTGAGCATAGGGCACCCTGTTCAGATGTTGGAAATAATGAAAACTTTCACAAACATGCTCCAATTCCTCTTCGAGTTTTGATCTCAATATCTCTCCATAATAGGTTTTTGTTCTGTTCTTTGACTTTCTTCAAACCTTTGTCTCGTTTCACATTTTAGTTGTATTTTTTTCTCTCCTGGGTCGTTCTCTCTTCCAACATAAGATGGCTCTTGATCTGACCCGTTCTCAGTACTTTCCTCTTCCCTTTCCTTTACTCTCTGGCAATGACAGAGTCAGCACACCCCAGAGAACAGATTCACCTCTATTTAACCGAGTGAGTTGGCTGAGGAACACAAACTCTGTAAGACTGCCACTTTCCCAGCACGCCTCATCCATCCTATAACCAGTCATGAATATTATCTGGTTGTGCATCCCTTCTCTTCTGGGGTTTTCTTTAGTGTCCTCTGATCAAACTGAAAGCAACTTCAGAGGTAAGACATCTGAATAGATTTTTACTTTTTTTTTTTTTTTTTTTTTACATAAATCTGGTCAACAGCAGAATTTATCACTGTAGTCTGTGTTCCTTCTAGTTTTCCCAGCAGCCGGCCACAGTATAGGTGGTGTACTACAGGTGAGTTTCCTAGGCAACGGAAACCAGCACCAGTACGCCTTCAATGCCTCTGAAGCCCGGAAGGTCTGCCAGGACCTTGGACTCAGCATTGCCTCCAAAGCTCAGGTGGAGGATGCCCTCAGCAGAGGTTTGGAAACATGCAGGTGAGATCACAGAAATCCTTTAACATGACTCCACAGAGTAGTTTAGCGAAATAACCTGATATAATATTCTGCTTTATTCAGGTTTGGATGGACTGATGAACAAATTGCAGTTATTCCCCGCATCCATGCACTGGTTAACTGTGGCCAAAACAAGACTGGAGTGGTGCCATGGCGAGCGTCCGTAACAACATTGTTTGATGTGTTCTGCTTCAATGAAACGGGTTTGACTAATTTTATTTTCCACCCATTACAAAAAAAAAAAGCAGGTGCTATGAGAAGTTTATCATTCCACACTGCTATAAATCACCTAAGCACAAATATGATACACATCGATGGTAATGTTTTATTTTTTAGAAATCAAATGTGATCCAGAAACAGAGTTATAGATTTGATCAGGGGTTCCAAATGTTTCTTGCTGAATATTATATGTGTTTTTTATATATTTGATAGAAATTAAATAGATGGTTAAGATAACCCTGGATTTTTACTGTATTTTTTGCATATCATTACCTTCCTAAAACAATAGTCTAAGTAATTTTTTGGTCAAATTAAAAAAGCAATATTGGCTTAAATATAGATGATGCTCATGATGCTGGTCACCTCTTATAAAAATTAACTTAATCACCAGTCAATTGAATGATGCATTTCCACCTCTGCTTTAATTATGGAGTATATCAAGAGTTTGAATAATGTGAAGTTTTTTTGTCTAAGGAAAAACCTGAACAAAATTAATCAAATTAATTAAATTAAATAGAATCGGTCATGGATAGATAAAACTCCCTTGTTGATTATTATAAGTATATATTTTTTTGTTGCATTCAATCGAATGTATATATTTTCCTTTTATTGTTGTTTATCTTCAGTTTGGGATGAGGTTATTAAAGCACTAGCTCAAGCTTCCTTGCAATAAGGAAGGAAAAAAACGGCAATATTTTCTCAAAAAGTTGTGCATTTGACATTATATGAATAATTCAGATCGCCATTGATTATGATGCATCATTGCTTTGTTTTCTTCAAAAATGGCAATGTCATAAAAATGCCTTGCAAATGCTGTAGATGTATTTATGCATCTACCGTCTGGAAAATATTTAGATCACCCTTGCTTTTTGTTTTGTGTGTGTCTGATATACAATTTCTATACCTGATGCAAAATAAGGAATTATGAAATTCTCAAATTAATGTATTTAACTAATCCAGTCCAATTAACAAGATGAATGAGAATCTCAGGAAAAAAATTACTTTTAAGCACAAAGACACCTTTAAAGACAAGTGAGCTGTAGACATGGCTAGATAGTTGAGGTGTAAAGTGTTATTTCATACATCAGAAGAGGAAAGGTTAGGGGAAAAAAAATATTATATAATAGAAAATTACTGATATTGCAGATAACCATAACTTAAAGCAAGCCTTTCTGAAATGATATGAACTTAATATCTGCTGTTATTCATGTACATCCACAGATGCATTAATACAATTGAAGGATGCAGTAACAGATAACCCTCTGAGCACCACTGACCACACACACTCAGCAAACTCCACCCTCACAGCCCAGTCTACATCCTCCTCATCCACCCATCCTCCTTTCTCCACAACCAATCCTGAAACCATAAACAATGAGGTAGAACCTGCGCGATTTTCCAGTCATACACAAAGTTCTCCTGCAGGTAAGAGCATCATCAGGGACTCTCATCCCAGTAGAGCTTAGCTATTTTTTTTTTTTTAATCATTCCTGATGTTTTTGTTTTAGCAAAGGTTGTACTCATCACCTGCATCTGTGGCATACTCCTTGCAACAATAGCTGTGCTTGCATACCTAAAGCTGTGAGTGTTTTTAATAATAAGGGAGCTGGGGATGACATTTAAAGTGCATTTGTAATGGTAAATGGTGGGTTCTGCTTCGTCTAATTTTTTTTTTTATAATCTCTGAAAAGGGGAAGGCACTGCTATCTGCACTCTGAACAGAAGATGCAGCAGCAGCAGGATTGCCCGCAGACAGAAGAATGGATATCTGTGAAGACTATTACAGAAACTAAAGAAAAAGAAGTTCAAGAAGATCAAAGGATAGATGTGGGAAATCTGACTACTTCTGGTGCAGAATAAACTTTTCTTTTTTTGTTTTTCTTTTGTTTTATTTGTGGTTTGGAGTGGGTATTTGTAAATATTTAATATTAAATGTAATCTACTATTTAGTTATGTACTATAGTTTAGCCACAAGGGTGAGATGTTTACACAAAAATAATTTCTAGACTTGCAACTTTTTATTGTCATAACCTATAAGTTAAACAATGTTTTCAATAGTTCACTGAACAATCGGTAAAAGAAATGAAAGAAGACAGAAGAAATGTTGCATATAATCCATCTTTGTTGTCTCAGCTCTTCTCATTTCTTGTATTCAGTGCAAAGGGCTACTAAAAGGTATAGAATTAGGTTAAGGTAATAGAAAGCATGAATCAACCTCTCAATTAGATACCCTATAGGTGTTGTGTTGCAATTCATCTTTACATTAACCATCAGAGCCATCCGCTTATTTCAAAAAACAATGATAGAGTATAGCGGAAGTTTTTCCTCTGTCTGAAGTTTCTTTTAGTCCTGATAGGAATTCATAGCTTCAGACTTCACTGCATCGGCTATGAAGCTGAGTTCATTGCACAGCGTCTCGTGTCTGTAGGCCATACGGATCTGGGCCACATTGGTCCCACGGATGTCATTGCCTTCATGTCCACCTTTTAGGTAGTTCACTCCTAAAAACTGCTGCTTCTCCTTAAAAAAAAAAAAAGAAGAAGTTAAAGATGTTTGATTAACATTTTTGGGGGAATTTGATTGAAAATTGGAGAAAACATTCCTTTTAAAAAGTATGTGAAAGTTACCTGGTGGCTTAGTCCACTCTGCAGCACACTGTTTCTGGCTATCTCACAGACATCACAGGTGCTGAGCTTCCACAGCTGAGCTGCTATAGCATACTCTTCCATCAAAGGTTCCTATCATGGCAGGAAAAGTGTAAAAAATACACATATATATATATATACGGTAAATCTGTATGAGTTTCTTTATAGCAGAACCCTGCATGTTTTACCTTGGTGTAGTGGAACTGCATGGGATCATCCGTGGACAGTGACACACACAGACCTTTGTGTAGGAACTCTCTAAGTGGGTTTTTGGAGTATTCCAGGAACAGGCTGTTGTTGCTGAGGGGAGACATGGCAATGGGTACCTGGGCCAGGTAGTACAGATACTGCAGCACAGGACTCTGTATAGAAAGATAGAACAGACTCTGGAAATCAACCAAAACATTGTTTTCTTAACGCCACACCTTCAATTTTCTTAAATTCCTTTATCATGTCTTTTAATTACTCAGCTCCAGCCAAATTCTTTGCTTAAAGGTATAGTGGACGATGTGTTTTTTCTGGGTGGTTCATAAAAAAAAGTGGTCCTCCTAATTGTCAATCATTCTGGTGACATGTTTACATAAGGCCATCGTTGGTGCTCATCCCATTTCACTTACCGGTGGTGAGTCTGATACTGTGGAAAGAAATGCAGATCTTTTGGAAAGTAAGCTTGTATGAGCAATGCAAAGAGCCACTTTTAAACAGAGCGTGCATGAGGAGAAATAGGTTCATAAAGTGGAGAGGGTGGGTCATTTTAAAAATTTGCGAAGATCCTCCACAGTACCTTTAAGGGATGCAATATATCTGTATAACCATTTCTGTTTTTTTTTTTAGAACAGTCTTGCTACCTAATTTTAAAGTATATTAGTGAAGAAGGTATTTTGTTAGTGGTAGTCCAAACTACGCATAATTTAGATCTGCAGAAACAGCTTCAGAGCTCAGAACAAACAAAACCTTTAACCTGTTTTTAGAGCTACTAATGTTGCTGCTCAATTTAATTGATTTAAATAATTTCTTTATTCTATAAGCCTTCTTTCCCTACTTCACAGCTACATTGTTCTTATCTTCAGTTGCCTTAAGAAAAAATAACTGGAATCTAAAAAAAAAACTAGACATTTCACCTAAATTGGGAAAACAAGCTTGAACAAGGTTAAAAAAGCTTTGAATAAAAGAACACATTTAAGTATTTTCAGTAATTTATTTATAATTAATCTCCCCTCCTAGTGAGACAGCATAATCTACTTCCTCCCTGTTTTCTGGTTACTCTTTGGTTGTAATATTTTTCAGGACATGTGAAGGAGAGTTAAGCCTATCTATCAACAAAGTACCTTTTTCAGGTTCAGTCCGTGTGAAATGTTGTCTGCAGTCAGAAAGGCGGAGACCAGATGGGTGATAGATCCTGCTTCTCCACAGTGGGGACGAAACTGGAAGGTATTCAGCCCACGCTCTCTGTGGTGAAACCAACATCATATAACTCTGTTCAACTTTTTTTGAATCAAACTACAGTTTTGGTTCTAGTTAGTGGGATATTCTGTCATCTGTCATGCTCAGTTTAGATGTACTGTGTTCTGATTGTTTCTATACAACATGATACCATCTACTGTTGGGAGAAGATACAATAAAAAAAAAAAAAAATCCCTGAATATAAGTCGTTTGAAATGATAATTTTAAGGTAATTAGATCTTACTTCCTCAGATTGTTGAGCACCATGATGTTGGCATACATGTAGAAGATGTAGTAGCTGTAAGGAGGGTTGTCATGTGTGGTCCACTGTTCTGGTTTTGGGCTCATGTAAGAGAACATGTGGTTGCTGTGTTTGGACTCATCATCTACGCTGTCGAAGCCCGAAACCTGCAAAGAACAAAGCAGAAAATTTTGCACGGTAATTAACCAATAAATAGTGGAATAAATCATGTTCAGCAGCTTCATTAACCTTCTTACACTTCTCTCAAATTATTGAACGTTTTTTTGTTGTAACAGCAGTGCTTCTTTATGATTATAACGCTTCACTTTGATTTGCAGTAATTTTGTATGTGGAGATCTTTACACCAAGTCCAATTTCTGGATTTAGATGTCTTTTTTAAAGGAAAAGGGCTTTGTGATAAATGTTTTATAACCCATTTATAAGATGTTAATATTCTGCATACATTCTAAATAAAAAAGAATTAAAGGTTAATCTTCCTTGTAGAGTACATTAAGAATAATAAATAATAATAGAATAATGATACTTGCATATTTGAGGAAAACATGAAGCTCTTTGTGCTCCTGTGGATTCACAGATGCCTTGAAGAGAGGAAGGAATATGTTCTCCAGAATCTTGGCAAAATTGGGTACCAGTTTCTTTGCCTTGAAAATATCACTTAAAAAAAAAAAATTAAACTCTCATTACTTGATGAAATTTCATTAGATTAGAGGCTTGCATTTTTTTAACAGTGGCACTCACTATATTCTGGGAATTTGAATCATCCACCTCATATTTGGTGAGTGGAGTTTGTGGTGAATGAACCACTTTGCCAGACTGTCCCACTCATCGGGAGAGCGTCCATAGATGGACAAACGTGGCTCTGCATGCTGATACTTACTCTCTTCCAAGTCAGCAGCCACCTCCTGTGGGATATGAACAGTGCAGTGAACTTTTTCTGCAATAGCTTTAATTGAACCACTATGGCAGACATGCCCAAAATCTGTCCTCTGAGCCGCTGTCCTGCAGGTCTTAGAGGTTTCTCTGCTTCAATTCATCTGATTCTGATGATTGCAGATCAGCAAAGGTCTGTTAATTAGTTATGAATGGAGATCAGCTGTTCTTGAGCAGGGAAACCTCTAAAACCTGCAGGACAGCGGCTCTCGAGGACCCACTTTGGGCATGCTTGCACTATGGCTACAGGACAACGCACCTTTATGATCCGAGCAAAGTACTCCCCATTGATATAGTTGTCTGTCTTCAGGAAGATCTCTCGTAGTTCACTGGCACCCATGGGATTATACTTTGAATTGAACTTGTCAAAGCGATGAAAGGTTTGTCTTCCCTGGAATAAACAAACAAATGAAAAACAAACAAAAAAAAAAAACATAAAATCTAGAAAAATCAGCTATTGTCACAGAAATGATTAATGACTTATTAAATTCAGCAGGTAAAAATCTTATAATCAATTTGAAATAAATGTTTGCTTCCTTACAGCATGGACATCTAAAGAATCCACAGTGAGATCATAAGCATCCATGTTGAGATAGTGGAAAACCTCCTGCAGGGTCATCTCTTGTCCATTTTTTTCCAAGACCACTCGGTCTTTATCAGTCTTGTACCGTTCCTGGATGAAGGTTAGCAGGTGTTTCTGAGACATGCATGCAGCTGCATGGATGTGTGTGTCAACCTTGAAGGAAAAAGACGTACTGAATAAATACATAGTACAGGCTTTACATCTGTTTCAACAGTTTAAAGAATTAAAATTAAAGGTATTTTTGGAATCCTACAAATATTTTTTTCAGACTGCCATGTTTGTGAACGAATGCTGCATTAATAAGATTATTAAGTCTCTAAAATTGAATAATAAAATTAGAAGATAGAAACCAAAACTGAATTATGTGGAGAACAACTCTGATTCACTTTAAGGACTAAGCTGCCAAAATCATTTTCTTGGACAATAATAAAACTTTGTTTTTATTTTATAATGGTCATATACTGCAGGAAAACAAGCTAGTTTATGTTACTTTTTTATTCGTTTGGTGTTTTTAAATCAACCAGAAAATATTTCCAGATTACACTAATTTATGCAACAATATTACTATGCTAATATTTCTACACTTTCCACCAGTCTTGAAAATAAAATGCATCACATAACTTGTTGGTTTTTATTTGCATTTAGAGGCATAAATCTATTTCATACGATGGAGAAAAGAAGTCAGACTTCTCATCAGTATTTTAACTGTAATTGTCAAGAAGGATGTCCATTTTAATCAGTGGGTGATAGTTTTTGTTGCTACCTTAGTGTCACTGACTAAAGGGAATAATATGTTCATTTCTTCCATATTGTTTTTTTTTTAAAGGAAATAAACACTTGTAGAGGCTCCAGTGATCTCGGGTAAAGCATTAAGGATATATTAGTTTTAAATCAAAAACATAAAAATATAAAAAGCATTCAAAGCCTATGGAAAGGTAGAGCCAGTATGTAATTTAGAGACTATAGAACCATTCAGAGAGCACAGACCTCAGCCAAATAGCTCGTTTCCTCTGGCACCTTAAATTAATACCTGTATTTACAGAATCTTTCAAAAAATTTATCACCAAAAGTTAATCATTTGTTGACAGTCACAATTCACACCTTCTCTGGAAATTTCAGCAAAACCAATCCATAACTTTTTGAGTTATTTTGAAAGCAGCCAATCAAAAGCAGATGGAAACATAACCTCCCTGGCAGAGGTAATAATTTATGCTCAGATTACTGACATATTAACAGAAAAACGCCTGTTGTAATTGTAATGACAAAATAAGGATCTTCTCCTGCACGAGACCCATTGGCATCTGAACCTCAGTGGTTCTGTTTATAAAACTCCTGAAGCTTGCAGATAGAGCTGCTGTTTTTGGTCTGATCCATGGCTGTGACCAGTCTGCAATGCCGTGGAGGACCAGGAAATTACCTGGTCCTTACTCATGCACACGCTTCCACAGGAGCTTTTGGTTATTTTCTACATAGTCATGATTTGATCTGTTTGATGAAGATCCATTATGTGGTTTGGCTCATCCACAACAATTAGGTCTGCTGAGGGTTAGAACAAGGACAGTTGACATCTCTGCAAACCACATGTCCTTGAACACACACTGTTTGGACCTTTACCTAAGGCCAGCTAGGCAGCGCTATTTACTATAAAACAGCCACCGCAGAGACTGTTCCCCCCCAGGCTGTCAATCTGATTAACATTTATCAGCGTCGAGGTCAGGTGGAACCAGTGGTGGAAAGTAACAAAGTACATTTACTTGACTACTGTACTTAAGTACTTTTTGAGTACCTTTACTTTAGTCATTTTTCGGGAGGTACTAATAACTTGCACTCTATTACATTTCAAAGTCTAATATTGTACTTTCTAATCCACTACAGTACCAGTTGTTCATTTTGGCTCAGCTTAGCTTTATCAGCTGTTGCTGTTTTTCTTTCTTGAAATGCAATTTCAATATGGAAGATAATTTGGACACCACTGTTTTAGAGATTTGCTTGACTTTCTACAAATGCAAGAAACTCTGGGCAGACATTAATAATAGCTTATAACTCTTATTAAGGCGTTAGTTGTTCAGTAGGATGAGTTCTCAAAGCAGAGTTGTAGTTTGTGGAAATAGATTCTAACCTTAAACCTCTAACCCATAGCCAAAGTGTGAGGATAATCGCACATCTGGTTTTTTGCAGGTGTTTGTTAAGCAATAATAAAATAGCTTCACTTTTTTGTGGCCTTTTTATGCTCAAATTCTTTACAAATGGTGTAGAATCTATAGCAGGTGGTTCTATGCATCAATACATCCGGTGGTTTCTGAAAGTTACAAGTTTGTTTAAAATTAGAATAAATAGATTAGAATAAGTTAAATTAAAATATTTCAGAAATATATTGATAGTAGAAATTTTGATTTCTTTGTTTGAATACTTAGGTATTTTCAAAAGCGAATACTTCAATACTTTAACTTAAGTAGACGTTTGACCAGGTAAGTTTTATTTGCAGTTGAGTAAGATTTGACTATGAGTATCGATACTTTTACTATTGTACTAATGCTGAGTACTTCATCCACCACTGGGTGGAACCAAAGTCAGATTCCTTGTTTTTGTGCAAAAAATCAGGTGATTAACTCAGATTCTGATTGTCTTCTGGAGTGACCTTAGATCCCAGTGTGTTAGAGGGTTTATTTTAATCTTGCTCTAAAATAGGGCCTGTTTAAACTTTTAAATAAAACTTACCTTTCTAACATTGTAAAAGTCTCTGTGAGGCACACGTTTCAGCTCCTTTAGCTCAGCTATCTCATTGAGCATCTCATGGAGATGAAACTTTGAACTCAAGAAGTTTAGTCTTCTGTGACAGTAGGTCTTACTGAAAATGAAAGTGGAGCTTTGTTGGTGCTCTATCAGTGTTAAGAACTGGTTTTTCAACCTGCATGACAGAAGACTGTTTATTTTGGTAACTTACGTGGGTCCATCAGCGATCATTGCCAGAACATGACTGAGATCTATAGCAAAGGTCTCTAAGTCTGGGTAAGGAAGATCATTAGGGCGTTCCATTTGAAGTCTTTCTGCACTACCATATACGTACACAATCCCATCAATCATCTTCAGCTCATAGTTCAGGTTTTCAGGGATGTTGTCCATGCTATACGGATCCTCATCTTCTGCAGGGCATGGGGATGTGTCTGAAGGGCAGAATGTTCTGATCAGGTCACACAATAATAGTACAAGATACTCTAAAATGCTTAACAGCTCATACCAGGCAAAACTTCGTCATCTACGTCCCATCGGATGTTCTCAGCGCTGCGGAGGAATTGACTTGTTGTTCTGCAGAATCTGTGATAGGCAAGCTTTGAATACTTCTCTCTTAGCAGCAGAGCATTAAACAGACTTTTGGCTGCCTGCTCGTAATCGTCCACTGTGACCTAAGTGGAAAAAGGATCAAATCCATTTTTAGGGAACACATACACAAAATGCAAAGTTACTTAAAACCTACTGGGTTTAAACTTACTCCAGCGCAGTAATCACCACTAATAGTAACTCTCTGGAAATCAGGACAGCTTTCAGAAACCGATGAAAAGGTGGAGCTAGTAGAAATTGATGGTGTCTCTGTCCTGGAATCTGGATAATCTGTATTTGCTGGGATCTGCAGGGACAGTGACTTGGAGCGGATAAGCCTCAAGCTTTTTCTCCTGAAAATCAGTAACATATACCAAACTGTTGAACTCTTTACACCTGGCACAATAACTGCAATTACTAATGTGCAATCACTATTTAATACCCTGTGCAATGTATATGTAATACCCAGTGCAATAATTAAATATATAATTACCTATTTATATAAATACCCATTTAATACCCTGTGCAATACTGTATATAACCCATGCACCTTTTTTTCCTTTTGGCACCTTCTTTTTGACTATTCAGCCAATGTAACAAGTACATTTCTCCACTGTGAGATCAATAAAGTCTATCAATTAATCAATCAAACATGATTTGATAGAAATGAACCAGGGCCTACCTCTTGACACTCTCCTCTGACTGCTGCTCTGCCAGGTCCTTAAGCAGCTCGTGTTCTTTAGCTTGCTGCAGGCCGATTGGGCAGTCCTCAGGCACAGTGAACATTGACAGGGCATCCTTGTTGTCTTCTTCTTTCAGTGCTGAAGCGTAAACCTTCTCAGCCAGTAGCTGTGTCTTCTTCGCTGCCTCACTCAGGGTCACCTTTGGGAACTGGCGAGGCATGTCTGCAAGAGGGCAGAAGCTAGAATAAAATGGCAGCAGTGATGGGTGTCATGGATAAACTGGCTCAAAGCAGTTGATGTTTTGTAAACAACAGTTTGAACCTGCATGAGGGTTTCAGCACATATTATTCAAGAAAAAATGTCTGCAAAGTGTCGCCACCTTCTGAGCTCTGCCTGAACTGCTTTTGTTCAAAAGAGTTAGTTAAAAAAAAAAAGTTTTTTTTTTGCAGGATGAACTGGAGCTTTTTTCTTAAATATCCACTTCGATCTTAAGGAATAAACAGTAGAATCAAACCCGGTAAATTTAGCTAATTTAACCGTTTCTCTAATTACATCTATACATCTTTAAAGGCCTAATGGCTTTCTAAAATCAGTTAGACTCAGCTGTAACTCTCGAGCACCTCACTGAATGTGTTTGGATTACAGTTATGATCATTGAATAACAAAACATTTCTGGCACATTTATCCTCTGGCCTAAAAAAATACAATAAGATTTTAGTTTAACGAAAATGTTCTCAGTTCTGTTTCAAATGAATTCTTTCAGACCTATTTTATCCAAATTCAAAAAAGTAGAGATAATCCTTCTTTCTAGAAAGAACTAGTTTTGTTATCTTCAAATAGAATATAGCTTTACAAAAAATGTTTATCATAAACTCAGTATAACCCATTCGATAATTTAGAATATGATACAAATCTCCATTACTAAGTGAAACATGTGGTGCCAATTAAATACACAAAAACTGATGTTTTGAAGCCTTTATTTCTGGTAATTTTAATATACATTAAAGCTAATGTCATATTAATTCATTCAAATTTAAAAGTATTTTCAAAACTGGGCTTAATAAAAAGTATTTATTCTCTAATTTATTGAACATTAAGCTGATTTTGTTTCCCCTACTGAAAGATGCATGGTTAAGCATGTAACTTCAGTCAAGTTGGGAAGTCTTTCTTTTAATTTTTCTGAGATACAAAGTGCTGTTCAGTTTGTTTTGCTGTTGAGGTCATATTGTATGATTGGATCTAAGCCAAGTTTCTTCCTGAAGCTTATCGTTCCTAAAAGACAGCTCTCCTAAAATCAGCAGCATGAACCGTATCCCCACTGACATCCATTTTAACTGTCTGGGCCAGCCTAGTTTGGTACAATATGGACTAGAAATCTGGAATCATTCTCTATCAAATCAAAAAAGCCTTTCATTTCAGATTTTCAGTCGTTTTTTTTTTTTCAATTAATGTACTCAACATGTACTTAAACATAATGGCACATTTATCTGTTTTCCATTATCCATTCACTAAATGCTACAGGACACAGTCTTATCCATTATCGTACGTATTATAAAAAGTCTATGGAATCCAGACTTGTGACAGAGTGTATTTATAAAGTCCCTCTAATCTATCAACAGGAAATATTAGAACAGAAATTCTTTGTCCCATTAATATAAGATTAATTATAAACTAGACACGATAAGAATATGATTGAAAATTGTTTGCTTGACAGAAAATGTGACCACAACAGTTAAAGAGTCCTTTTTAAATGATATCTATATTAAGGTTTTGTTTTAAAAGCAAACCTTGAAGGATACATTATTATTAGTAATATAAATTAGTATAATTACAAACGTATGAAATGTCATTTATCAATGAACACCCATTTTGTCTAAATATGTCATAAATGTATAATGGTAATCAACCATTTTTTTATTTTTATTTTTATTTACATTAATAGAAATCTGTTTCCTGGATTTGTGCTAATCCCTTTGGGAGGAACAGGAAGCAATCTAGGTCTTTCCAAGGGTTTAGCTCTAAGACCCAGAGCTGCAGTCTAAAGAGGTAGAATCTGGTACCTGCAGCTCTAACCATTAAGCTACCACCCCATCCCCTGTCCTTCTTCTATCACTGCCCTTTCTGTGATACAGCAGAGAGTAAATGCACCCAAAAAACGTCCAGATAGTACCCATTAGGATTAGTTTTCTTAGAACACATGTTTTACAAGCCACAGTTAACAAAAACCTTGGCAACAAAGGTGTCTACTGATATTCAGGCAAGGCAAGGCAAATTTATTTTTATAGCACAATTCAGTATAAAGACAATGCAAAGTGCTTAACATGATTAAAATACAGAGGGAAAAATAAGAATAAAAGCAAGTAGGAAAAGAAATGCAGAAACCAAAAAGAACATTAATAACAGTTAGACTAAAGAAAATAAAAAAGTTGAACTAATGATGTTTCGGTTGAACTGTTTTATTAGAACAGTCGAAGGCAATCCTAAACAAATGTGTTTTTAGTCTTGATTTAAAGGAACTCAGGCTTCCCGCACTTTTACAGTTTTCTGGAAGTTTGTTCCAGATAAGTGGAGCATAGGAATAGGCATGTTGTTCATTTGTGTTGCTACAGCTGAAGATGTAATAGCCAAATACAGCAAACACAGAACTCAAATTTGTTTGAAAACCTAAATACATTTAATGCGTTATAACAAAAAATGTAAAAACATTTGAAAAATTCAATATATTTAAAAATGATGAGCAATGGCATATTAAGGTATGGTTATTTCCCCAACACAGTTTAATTTATATAAAAATGGCAGTTTATGAGCCTTTTTAAATATTGCGTATTACTATTGTATTAAACCTCCCAATGATTTTGCTTGTTTTACTTACCTTCATTACTCCTCCTTAATGCCATATTTACGTAGTCCTCTTAATTAGGGCTTAAAGAAGCACTTCAACACCACCTCTAGCCCTCTATCAATAATTATAATTCTCACAATGACACAGCAACATCTGCTCATTTTTGTTGTTGTTTAAGTTTAAACAGCCCTTAACTATAGGACTATGTTTCAACACACTAAAAGAGTATTTCTGTTACAGAGTCATCACAAGCAGGTGATGACAAAGATAACTGACCCCTCCTTGTTTCTTGTTATCTGTAAACAATGCCTGATATACCCGAGCAACTGTAGTTTGGCCTAAAGTGAACAAGTAATATTTCCTATGGGGCACTTTGAAACAGGAGTGAAATAATGATTCAGTGAGAATTATGAAGGATTTACCCAGTAATATCGACAAGCTTCATGATTTGATGAGGAGACGACTTCCACTGCTTCACCATGGTTCACATTTTTTCCTGATATTCCTAACATTAAGAATTTGTGCACTTAAGATTAGTTTTTAAATATATTGCAAACAGATTTATTTTTCCCCCATGGATTTACAAAGAGTAAATAGCAGATATTTTAATACTTTTGACAAAAATAATCATTTTCTCTCTCACTGATTTTCAGTAAGACTCAATTTGTCCTGGTTTAGTCAGTTTGGATTATAAGTTTCTCTTTTTTATTGTATTAAATATCAGGATAAGAACAAAAATATATTTTTTTCTTCACTTTCTTTAAATGAATTTATATATAGCATATAGTAAAATTACCTTTTAAACTTTAGGACTGGGAGCAGATGGTTTTAGTATCCTTTAAAAAGCTTCTTATAACAGGTCACTGGAAGTTTGGCCCATTCCTTCACACAGAACTGCAGTAACTGAACAATTCCTTGCTCAAACCCACTTTTTTAACTCTGCCCACAAGTTTTCTATGGAACTGAGATAAGAGCTCTGTGATGACTCCCCCCCCCAAACATTGACTTTGTTGTCAGATAGTCACTTTGTCCCAAATGAGGTTATATGAAGAAAAAAAAGATATATTACAAAAAAGCTCTATAAAATAATAAAGAAGAATTCCTCTGTTCTGGGAACTCCTCTGGAGAGATTTGTTCATAAATAATAATTCTTCATAAGATGAAGAACATTATGGCCATCAGACTGTTAAACACCACAGGAGGATCTTCAGTCAGAAACTTCTCCAGATCTAGTGTAAGACAGAACGATAGAGAATATCCCTGCTGCCTACAGCTATAAACACCTGCAGCACATTAAAGAAAGGCTGATGAGGTACTTCCCATTTAATTCCACCATGGTATTTATAAAGTGTTTTGGAATTGAATCGAATTGAATCAAATTCAAGGAAATCAAATTGTATTGATACAGTCATTATCTATTTGGAAAACTTAAACTGAAGCATCTTGGCAGAGATGTTGTTCCAGTGCTACACTTTTTCTGTTGTTGTTTATTTCTTATGTTGTCAGCCATTTTGGAAAAGTGCACCTGTTCCTTCTTCAATCCCCCCTAACCTTTTGCCTACGCTTAACCATTAGCAACACATGCCTAACCCTAAAACTGAGCTAAACCCATACATTTTCCTAAACCTAAACCCCACCCCAAGAAGAGACCTTCCTCATGGGGACACTTGTTGGTTCCCATAAGGAACCAACAAGTGGTCCATTTACGGGGACTTGTTGGTCCCAGCAGAGGCGTAGCCAGAAAATCTTTGTAAGGGTGGCCAGGTAATAACCAATGTACACTGAGGGGTGGCCGAAAGTGTAAAGGTGCCAGAACCTCAGGGTCAATCTACACTGTTCCAACAGGAAGATTAACGAGAAAAACATAAATTTTTTTCTAAATAAAGACAAACTATACTTTCCTAAAGCCTTTCCTAACAAATAGATGCATATATTTAAACATTCATGCTTCTTAGATCAAATGTATAGTGGATAAAATTCTTTCAGGTGTAAGTTCTGGGGTGAACATATCAATAATCTTTCTGCATAAAATTGATATTTACAAGCACTAACATCTACATAAAGCAAAATTTTCCACTGTGAGATCAATAAAGTCATAAATTGATTATTTAATAAGTTTGTATTAAACAATTAACCAAAGAAGCGTAGATGACTTGCATTTTCTCATATATATATATATATATATATATANCAATTAACCAAAGAAGCGTAGATGACTTGCATTTATATACATATATATATATATATATATATATATATATATATATATATATATATATATAGATATATACATATATATATTTTTTCAGAGACTCATCATTTTCTCTTTAGATCTGAAAAGAGCCTGAATACTTATCTTTAATGTTAGTATATTGATGTGCATAATAAACCACAGTGTTTTTGTCGTCAAGTAACTGTTACTATATGAAAAATGTTTAATGTTTTGAATATTCCACTTAAGAGTATTACTGCTGCCACCATCTGTATCAGAGGGAAGAATATGGTTGTGGTGGCCACAGTGAAGGCCAATGATTGGCCCCTGGCCCCCCATCTAGCTCTGCCCCTGCCCATAATTACCTTTAAATCCCGAAAATGTAGCATATTTCTGGGAAATTGTCCCCACAAGGTAACAAAAAAAAAAACAAAAAAAAACCGGCCACACTCACACCTCTCAATTTACCTTTAACTCTCATTAATTGAGTTATTCTTGCTCTCTTAGGGGCCCTCAGTAGCTTTTCACCTCATGTCACCAAGTTACTTCTTTCACTGTAAAACATGACTTTCTAAGAAGCTTCAAACAACATCTTCAGAAATGTTTTCTACTTTTGCTCTGTTGATTTGGATATTTTACCGTCACAACATTTTAATCCTAAAAATCTTGAGACAGAGGTCCCAAATGAGCACTATTGCAGATGGAAATTCCCATGCTTTTAAAGCTACAGGGTGTAATCTTCAGCGACATCTAATGGTCAGACTGCAAACTGCAGTGACATGAACCGCTCCTCCAACCGCTTCTCCCCCTCCAACAATATGGAGGCCGTCACGGTAGGAAATAGCCTCTGCAACGCCCGCCTCACCCTACCTATAAATTGATAAGAAGATTATTGACATTTATAATTGTATAAATAATATTTTATTAGTCTGTTGCCGCAATAACATTTAAAGTTAATGGCGTTCTCTACGGTAACTATTTTGTCAACTCTGGGCTGCCGTAGATCAAAGATGCAGTTTAAATCTGAAATGTGTTTATAAATAGTCATTTGTAAGGCAATGCAAACATAAAGATTGAGACTTTCAGTTAGACTAATCAGTCTGTAACGTATGTTATTTATTATAATCTACAAAAGGAAAGTCTTTATGTATTTACTTATTTTCTATTCATTTATTATGTATTTATTTTTTGTATTGTAATTTATTTTATTGATATCAGAAGAAATAAACATATTTCCAGTTGGAAAGTACATTCACACTTATACCTTTAATAAGAGCTAATTTTGTGATTTAACTTAAAAAGAGCCTTACAAAGCCATGCTATCATCACCTGAACTTTTTAAAATTGCCATTGTAATCCTTGAAAAAAATAGTAAAGTTCTATTTTCTCCCAAACATTTCTGACATTCAGCCAAATTAGGAAAGATTTATCCTTTTGCTGTGTCAGACAGAGACAAAACTACGGGTTATGTGCTGTTAATACCTTCTTGCTGAATCATTTACTGAACAGATTAAGCCCAGATTGTAAATTTAATATCTTCAATATGACAGCAGAGCACCTTTGGAGCAGAACACCTTTGTGTCAGTGAGTCTGCTGAGCGGCTCTTTAATGTGGAAATATGGAGTCGTACATCATATCCATGTTTCCTTTGGAGAATAAGAACCATTAGTCATTATTTCCTGATCTCAGAGTAAATCCCATTAGAGGCTGGATGAGACCATTACTTGCCAACTCAGACACAGCTCACTTTATCCTGATGTCTTTATCTTGTCACTTTTCATTTTTCACAGACACCTCGCAGCACTTACTGGAGGAGCAACCAAAACAGCACTTTGTCAAAAGCTGTATCTCACAAAGAGGTCAGAACCCCATGAGAGGAAGCCTTTTACCACATTACAGAGATAGTGATGAGAGAATGGAAGAAACTCACTGGATCCCAGACTAGCAGCTGTCTGCTTTGAAAGAGGTGCGTCACCTTGCCTCATCTCTCACAGTGTCCAGACCTTAAGGAAGAAGATGCACCCAAGATAACATGAAATGTTTCTAAAATAGAGTCTCAGATAATAAAAAAAAAAACATTTATAATTTCAAATAAGTAATCCAAAGCATACCTTTCAATCAGAATAGTCAGAAAATGGATACAAATAACATTCCCACTCAACATTTATCTAATAGAAGATTACAATTTAGGATGTACAAGTTCACCCACTGATGCTAGGATAAACACTGACTGTTAAAAGACCTCCACTCACCTTCTCCACAACCTCTGAAGTGGGTAAAACTGCACAAGTTCTCTCACAACAGCATCCAAGTCATGCTGTGCTGTGATTGTAAAAAAGTATGTAGCCTAATATCTAATCCACCACCCTGCAGCCCGTCGACTCCATCATTAACTCTTTCATGGCCAAAGCTTAGTAGCTGAACAACTGATGAGATCAAAATGCTAAAAATTATTATTTCGAAACTCAATATGGGTGAATATAATTATGTCCAGCATGTTTATCCCTAGTTTAACCCTTTTGCTAAAAAAAAATGAACTTGTTTTAAGTACTGCTATTTCAACTGGAAAGATGATGTGTTTTAACTAAGGTTGCTTTCCCCTTCTTTAATGTGTGTGATTTTTAGGTAAAGAATATATGTGCAAACAAAGTGATGCAGCAGATTATTTAAGGCAGCAGGAAGATGAAGTGCAGACAATGCATAATAGAAGTTTTTTATTTCAAATGATGGAAAATATAATGTGTACTTTACAAAAACATCACTCCAACTAAATGACAGTGATCAAAACAGCTATCAGTCCCAAAAGTTAGATTAAACTAATGTGCTGTGCCTCGCAAAATTCATGGCAAAATTTGACCTAACATATCCGTGGTAATCAGCATAGAGCCATTATGTAATATTAAAATGCATTGAACTTGTTAACAGTTTTTATTGTTTTAGCTCAACCCTTAATGTTTTATTTAATTTTTAATTTTTTTTTCTCTGTTTTTTTCTCTACTACAACCTCTAAACAGGTTTTCCTGCCGGAGTTTCCTTTATTTTTGTTCCATTCATCTGTCTTGTCTTAGCCACCTCTGCTGAAGAAAAGGACATTGTCAATGCCATGTTACACTTTTGGGATGCTTTGTTAATGGTTGAGTGGAATGCTGACAATAGCACCTTGTTAATAAGATAAGGTAGACTTTTTTGATCTTACAGTGGAGAAATTCACTTGTCACATCGGCTCAATAGTCCAAAGAAGGTACCTTTAACAAGATTACTGCACAGGATATTGAACAGTGATTGCACATTAGTTATTGCACAAGTCTTTGCAGTTATAATGCTGCATTGTAAAGTCAAGTTGTAGTGTATTATACTAATCGGGAAATGTTGCTGTGTCATGGTGAGAATGATCGGGCTTTTGTTAGCAATTGCTTCCTTCAATAATAATTTTCCTATATGGTATCTCTATTCTATTTATAAACAATCAATTTATTTTTGTAATCGGCATGGATTAAAACAATTACTACATTAATGGTTATTAATAATCAAACAGCTTGACTAGACAAGGTGGTTCTTTATACTGGTTAGGTCATGTCTACAGGATATCAGTTGGCTTTGTTTATCAAAAAAAAAAAGATTTGTAATAAAAATGTCAAACTTTTCACATTTTAATTTATTAAGGGTATTATTTTAAGCTATTTTTGTCAGTCTCTCACATAAAATCTCAACAAAAGTTTAAGTAGATTTTTTCAAAATGATTACTATTAAGGCTCGGCTTCTCAAATTGTTGCAGAAAAGATTTTTTACAGACTTGCTCTGCTGTATTAGTGCACCACAGACACACACCACTTTCTAGACCGTGAGGCCATAAGCAGCAGTGCCCGATTTAGCCACAGCAGGTGTGGAGATTATAAAACTAATCTTCTCATCGGAGGTTATCAGTTAAGAGTTAATCAGCATCGTCGGCCTCTATTCTTCTGATGACAACATTATCATCTCAATGGCAGTTAATCTTGTTTCCCCTGCCGCACAATCTGGTTTTATATTGCACTCTTTTTTATGTATAATTAAAGATGATGCAATAAAAACTCACGTGGAGTTATTTTATTGCACCTTCTTTTGTTCTCCATCAGTTTATTTTCTATTATGGCAGATATGTTTTATTTCTTATTAAATGATTAAACCAATATCCAATTGTAAAGATCAGTTAAAGAATGATTTTGCTAATGATCCTTGTTAGCCTTGCAGTGTATAATGGATAAAAGACTGTTAACATGCAATAAGACCTGGAATGTAGGGAATATATAATCTCCTGACCATAACTAATTAGTTTTGCGATCAGATCAAAGCATCACTGTCACTAGCTCATTGAATTATTGAAGAAGAAAGACTATCATAGTTGGAATATACACACATAAGTAAGATTGTTTCTGTCTTTTCCCACTTGACTATATGTCATTCAGGAAATATAAGTTGCAAATGCTCAAACTAACCACTAGATGTCGCAGTTGTTTTGCTGCTGCGTTTAATTTTCCTCAAGCATGTTTCAGTGGTTTGGTTGACTGATCCTACAAATGGAGAGAACATAAAATATTTAAAGGAAGGCTGAGCCCCTTGGATGCATCTGCATATATAAAATCCTTCAAAAGGGCTTTTCTCATATTTTCTCCCTGGATTTGAACTGTAAAATTTGAATTTGCATTAAAAACAACAAAAGGTTGTGATTTTGGGGGTGGATTTAAAAATATCTGGAGAAAACTTTGTTTTTTTTCCCAGCTTTAAATAAGCATTATGAAAAATGGTCACACCTGTAGTCCTTCAAACTCTTTGGGCTCTATTTATGCTCTACAAAGACTTTCTTTCCACATACTTCCATTGCACTATGAAAGAATTCCCTGATTATTTCAAGACAGTTTTTCATGGTAATAGCAACCTTATACGGAAGATGATATTTTCAAAGATAATTCATGAAAGGATGAAGCTCTAAACTAGTAAACAACAACCACCAAGATGATTCAAGTATTGATTCTCATCTGACCTTTGTGTTCTGAGAAAATTTAAGCAGTGCTAGTTTCTGATCTAATGGCTCTAGAGGGCCACAGGGATCACATTTACAGTATATAAAAGAGCAGGCTGTATGACTGAAACCTTCTCCCCACTGAAAACGAATCAGTAAACCAATAATCCTCTGTGCATTAAAAAGATAAGGTTCAGTAAGAATTTTCTTTTCCTTCATTTTGACTATAAGGACTTTATTCTTCTTCAGGGTCTGCAGGACATGTCCTACAGTAATTATCCTTCACTAAAAGCCAGTTTAAATTCATCATAGGGGGTATTCTTCTCTGACAGTTTCCATCACTCTGTTGTTTCTGCAGTGAATATGTATTGCTTCGACAAAAAGAAGGTGAGGTGCTTTGTGGTACAAAAACAGTTTCATCGTCCCTGTGATGCTCGCAGAGGAATGTTGGACCGGAACCCCCCTCTGTCTGAACCTTCTTGTGTCCAAAACCACGCACCATTGAACACAGATGGAGCTAAATCTTCAGCCTCCCCTTGATGGCTTTAGGGCTGCTCTGTGGTGTGGGGCGAGCCAGCAAATATGACTTAAACTTATCAGGAATGTGTGCCCAGCAACCTGTCTGCCCTTCTTATGGGGTGGGGGGGTTGAAATGGGAGAATGTTGTGTGAGGAAGGGTTGGGTTTAGTCTAATGAGAATCTGTTAGACCTTAACAGGGACCAGGTGTTCTGTGTTTTTCCCCCTCGACAAGAGAATGTCCAAAAGAGTAAAGAGCATCTAAGCAGGGTTTAGGTTTTGTATGCAAAAGGTTTATTGAAAGACACAAATAAAATAAAATACATTTACAAATATAAAATAACATACATTTAAAACACATCCATTTACCACAGTTTGCAAAGGAATGATGACAAATAGCTACAATGCCCATCTCTCTCTATATATATATATATATATATTTATATAAATCTTTCTGTACAAAAATAGCTTTATCTGCATAAGGACTTTAATGTAACCTCTATATAATATTTAAATAAAGGAATTCATATATACACACACACAAATATCTGCAATAAAAAAAAGATTGCACATGTTTTTGTTTTGATTTTTTTTTACAAACAAATGCATTTTCAAGTATAGTTAAATCCAGTATGGATTGGCACATAGCTCCCATAATCTAAGGCATTTTCTCTCATACAGTGTCCAAAACATGATATAAATGAAGAGCATTAAAGCTCTTTAGGCATAATGATAATGATTTCTTTCTTAATGATTCATTTTGCTTAAGTTCAAAAGGAAAAGTGCAAGCCATTATTAGCAGTCTAATGGAACATGGTGGTGTAGTCCTTCGAGGATGGCACTTTTCAAAGTCTAGGCCTTGAGGAATAGGTTAGTAGAAGGTTCCCTCTTTTAGGATGTGCACACAGGCATCTGAACTCATCACATTTTCACCACCACACAGAAAGCAGCACCTGTAGCTCCACACTGTGCCATTCAGTGTCTTTGAGCCAGCTGTTTACAGTTCTAGCATCCCAATACGACTGCAACCAGATTCACTCTGACTCAGTCCTCCTTTTTGGAACGAATGTGCTGGAGTAACTTGGCGAGAGTCTTTTAGAGGCATTTAGAGAATTTCAAAGCCAAGCAGAAAGGGACACACACTAGGGAGTCCAACTCCCTTGCTTTTTGCTCCCAATTCTTCTTTTAGAGTCCTTCTCATGTCCTTCTCAGTAGAGCCTCAAGCTTGTGTACTTGTGAGTCGTTCAGCCTCCACACTGGTCTCAACCTGCCTTTCTCCACCTTCAGGGAGAGTTGCCTCTCTGGAACAGACCTGCGCCTCCGGCCGTATCCCTGAGGGCTCATCTTGTCAATAGGGGCGCCGGTCTTCAGCTTTTTGTTGTTGAGCTGTTGTAGGCGGTGTGCTAGGTCATGCACTGTACAGGTACCCAACACGCAACCTTTGGACCTCTTGGTTCGGATTTTAATGTCAGTGCTAGAGACAGAAAGAAGACAGAACGTTAATCCGCTATCACTTTTCAACCTCTAAGGTGGACCTGTTCAGTTGGGTTGCTTTCTAGCTTTGATTAGATGATTCATTTCTTACCTGGAATGTGGCAACAAGGTATCCCTGATGTCCTCTGGTCTAACAAAGGATTCTGACTCTGTTGTCTTCTCTACTGCAACACTTTCAAGATCCCGTCTCAGTCTGCTCCCGAGCCATATGCTTAGTCTGCAAGAGGAGAGGAGGGGAAAAACACCATTAGTTTTGGAGAGGATGATTCTTGGCACAAAACTTCAGCCAGAAACATTATTATTATTATTACAGTATGAACTGATTTGAAGTTGACTCACCTTTTTTTCAACACGGGATTCACCTCAAGTTCCACACAGTGCGCTACTGAAGCCAGCAGGCAGCAATAGAGGAAGGAGTGGAAGATCGTTTTCATTTTGGCTCCTGTGGCAAGAAGAGAGAAGGAGAGAAAAAAAAAGTTTGGTTAGTTAAATAGTTATGGCTGAATTTAATATTTAGCTGCTGACATATCCTTACTGTCCCTCTTTGAATGGAAAACTACAACTTAAAGTATTCCATGAGAAACTGTGTTATGTTTTCTTACACAAGAGTCCAAAAGGCAAGTTATTTGCACATATCATTCATTTATTTAGAAAGTTAAGCCAAGGTCAGAATTTGCTAGGTTAAGTAAATCTGCAACCATGCTTTGGGCATTTGGCCAGCAATTTGAAGGACACGGTCTGAAATAGACGCAGCAGAAGTGCAGCAAAATGTGCAATCTGCAAGTTTCATTTACAACATTTAGATAAATGAATAATAACAATGAACTAATCCTGTTTTATTTGCAGTCTTGGAGGCAATTACCTCACAGACTAACACACATTTAGAGCTGAACTGCTTATATAACCAGACAGATAACCTGTTCTTGCCTCAACACTAGTGCCTTGACCTCAAAAAACACAAGAAGTAAGGATAAAACCATTAGCTGGCATCACAGCAATACAACAGCAATGTGTTTTCCTGCAAAGCAAATCACACATACCTGTAGTTCAGCTCAGGTGGATTAGAAAGCTCTTCTTCCAAAGTCACCAATAAAAGAATACTCCACAGGTTTTCTTCAGGTTTATTTTTGCTTCTTTAAGGCAGCTGTGTCACTCTGCTATTAGTCTCTACACAGCAGACCGGCCGCCTTTATACACTTACAGAGGGTGGGAGGGGCTCAGTGATCGACACGCGCTGTCTCATCCTTTACCCCACCCCATTCAAAGCACTTAACTGCTCTGCTGTTCATGTTCAGCAACACAGGGTGGGGGATACGTGTAGGAATGTCAATCAAAATCATATGTTAAACAAAACTAAAGAAAAGTCCGTATTGTATCCTGTTTTTCATTATTTATCCCCTAACCTACTTTCTGTGCAGGCTTATATAACACAACATTTAAAATAAATAATGAGTCAAATGCAACACTCAAATCAATACAAAATGCTTGCAACCTATGATCAAAACATTTATATGGTATATTGATTAATTATATTAATATTCTCTTTTTTTATGCTCCTTTCAGTCTTTCTGGCAACAAAGGAAAAAACTTTTGAGGAATGTTCCCATCCTCGGCTTTCCAGGGCACTCCCCGACACCAGCAGAGTCCACGAGAACCTGAAAACCCAGACGACAATGAACATGAGAAAAGTATTACGTTACTCATTAATATAATAAGAATGCCCGACTGTAAATACAATAAACTCAATATATTTGTTTGGACAGTGCAAATATTTACTTTGGAACACTTGGGATGAAAAGAGGGAAAAAAGAAATGGAATTTTACAATTATAAATCTGTTGTAAGTTGAATGACAGCTCCTGGGGCATTGCTTATCATTTTTCCTTTTAAATAGTTTAGATTATTATGGTTTTAGAACAAGTGGAATTAGGTTTAGTTACATTGAGAAACAAAATCTGCTGGGTGATGATTAAAAAGGACATTAGATCCGTTTTTTTCATGGATTTTAACTCCTTTATGTGGTCCTTCCTAAAACATACATTTTATAATAAAGCTTTATGTTTAAAAGTGACACAGAATGTAGGAAATAGAATGTCAGAGCCCCGGAAAAAACAAAAATGAAAGTGTTCATGTTATAAAGAAATCTATAAAACTCCAAAATATGTGCATGATTTCTTTCTTTTTCTTTTTTTTTTTATCCCACACATGTACCCTCAGGTGTAGTTTAAGAAATGCTGTAAAAACCAGAGGAGAAAAAAACCTTTTGGTTTTAACAGTATAGAAATTCCGCTGTAGAAATTTCCACAAAGCATGGTGTAAGTAAATCTTTCAGTTTTGATTTTGCTTTCGCTTTGTTGAACCATGAAGAAAATCTATGAAGTAAGGTTCACTCCACAGTTGACATTCCTTCTGCGGTATATCAAGATTCCTATTCACATCCTTCTATCATAATGAAATCCTTATGAGTTTATTTATATTCTCATGCGACCCCATTCCACTGGTGGTGTCATATTTTTAAACTCCAGAAAAATACATAAATGGCAAACACATGCAATGTCAGAACTAAAATGTTTTGTAACCACTTTGTTATGCTAATTGACTCCAGCAGATCAGTAATCCCCTCACCAGAGCTTATGACAAGAGATGGTGCAATCATGACAATAAAATTCTTCTGTTGCATTTTGACTCCTTTTATAGCAAGAAGAAGGCGGAATTCGACTGACAGGTTGTTTAAATATGTATTATTATTATTAGCTTATTTATTTCGACAATGACTGGGAAATCGAGGGCATAGGGAACATAAAGTTGATCAATCCTACCAGATTTCCTAAACAGGTTTGTTAATATAAGTAGATACCTTTTTAATTACTGTAAACCTGTCATGAGCCATCCTTTTTTCTCAAGAAAAACACAGTTATCTTCTGTGTTATCCATGTTATCCTGTCGATTACTCTTCTTCACTGCCTCTGTTTTTTTTTTTCTTGTAAACACAAGCATTGTCCAGGAATTTCAAGAGCTTTTGAAAACACAGACGATGACTGAGGGAAATCTCTCGCTGGGTTCCTGCTATTGTTGCTGCTTGGTGTATTTGTCTCACACTCATGAGCTAATACCCACGTGTTATACCTGGTGACAGCTTGTCCTGTTTTTCATTCCTCTTCAATATTTTGTTCTAACCCAGGAGTTTATCTTTGATTGATCCACAAAAGGGAGCGTTTTGTATTATCGGAGTTGGGATAAAGTGAAGACATCTGGTAATGGAAATTGAGAAGTTAACATTTTATTGCTGAATGATTGCTTTAGATTTGTTTACTTTACATCATTTCACTGACTTGCCCATCCATCCATCCATCCATCCATCCATCCATCCAT
>NW_015150738.1:713397-727948 GCF_000732505.1 Cyprinodon variegatus
ATCCATCCATCCATCCATCCATCCATCCATCCATCCATCCATCCATCCATCCGTTTCTCAGTTGCATAGTTGCACTCATTTATTTCTCTTTTAGTTGCTTAGTTTAAAAAAAAAATGATTGTGACAGACAAGTTTCCCCAGGCTGGAAAAGCTTTTACTTGGTCATTTTTCCCTTTCTCTGTTGCAGCATTTATGATGTTATGATAGTCCATTTCAATGTAAAACGTGATCTTGTTTGTAACTCTCTATATTTGTTCATTTATTAGAAAAAATGCTTCACAGTGAAAGCTACTATAAGGCCTCTAACTTTAATGCAGCTATTTTATTATATATTTTGATATGTGGAATCTGCATTTATAATTCACATATATCTTGTTATTTTTGTTTTATACCTGTCCCTCAATCCATCTGCTGTGTAAGATTAGAACTGATATTCCCGAGTGGCTGCTGCATAAACACTGGATGTTAAACATTTGGGTTTTGTTTTTTTTTAGATATGTTTGTAAACTGAAAGGGCCCACGCCCATGGATGGATCCCAGCTCCCCACGCGCATGCGCACTGCCGCTCCTCCTGTCAAACATGGCTGTTCTCTGGAAGGGGGGAAAATGCTGAATTGTGTTGGTATATCTCGGGAAGATCAGCAGACATGGCTAGGTTGGCTGACTATTTCACCGTCGTCGGATACGACCATGAGAAGGCTGGTAAGTGTTGTGCCGCTGCGGGGTTAGCGGATCTCTCTGCTCCAGGCCGAGTCTCTGTGTGAGATGATGTTGATGCTACATAGCATTAGCCGCACGGAGGGCTAGGCGAGCTGGGAAACACTTTCTTTTCCTCCTTTTAGCAGGCCAGATGTTTGAAACCAGCCGGAGGGGGGCGGATCGCGGTGAATTAGTGGCTGTGCATTAGAGAAGGTTGTCAAATTAGATATGGATTAAGGGAAACTTTTCCTGTGGGATTAAAATCTCTCACATCCTGTCTCTGTAGTGATTCTGCTTTATTGACACTACTCAGATTTGGCCGTTTAAACCCAAATCTGGCTCCTCCCTTCACTGTTTGTTCAGTCAGTCAGTCAATCCAGGCCATGGTCATTGATCACCACATTTGTAGTTTTTATTGCGTAAAGCTATGCATACTAACCTTGATCTATTTTTACCCTACTGCAGCCCCATGTTCTCTCCCTTTTCTCTGTTTCCATGAAGGGAGTGAATTGGGGGCAAACCCCTAAAACAGGGGCGGAGCTATATTGGGGGGCCAGGGGTGGCTATGGCCACCCTTACCCAATCATTGTCCACTCCTACAATTTTTTCCCTCTAATACATTTTTTTGTGGTTAATTATACACATCAATATACTAGCATCAAAGATGATAAATACAGAATTCATGCTCTTTTCAGAACCTCGCAAAGCATTATGGGATTTGTTGTAGTAAATACCAAAGATGGTGCAGACACCCTGCGGGAAGGAGGAGTCACATGACCAACAGGTAGTGAAAAGTAGTGATCATCTGTCCAAATGGTCAGTTAACCGAGTTTGCTATAAAGTCCACCACGCTCCCTTGACAGCATGTACTTTTAAGTATAATTACAACATGTATTAATTTGGAATAGTGATTTCAAGAGCCGTATGTCTGGAAAACAATACCTATTCCAGATTTTTTTTTCTTCCATTTTATAGAGGATTTTATAATATATTGTCTTTTTTTTTATGCTTGTTCAAAAATGATAATCAAACCTTTCTCTAAAGACTTATTTAGCATTTTTCTGCAAACACTAAAAGAACTCAGCTTTCCCAAAACATGTACTTTGCTCCGTCTCGTCTGGTTGACAGCTTTGCTCCTGTTCTAAGTTGGAAATGATAATCAAGTGATGTGATTTAGATGTTTGATTTAATGACAATGATGATGTAAAATTAGGTGTTTGTGAGATTTTGCCATATATCCACATTTTCCTCTCCTTTGTTTCTCACAGATGCTATTGTAACGCTTTGCATTTGTTTCTTTTTTTTTTTTACTTCACCGTATTAGAAAGTGTGGGATTTGATTTTGAGTTTTTCAAGTCTAGATGAATATGGAGGATTGTTTTATTTATTGATTTATTTTTTTGTAGATTTCACTCAATATTTAATTTCATAAAAGATAAAACAAAAAAACTTTAAAGAATGTTTTCTGGGACTAGGATGCTTGTAGGGTTTTAATTTAACTTAATTAATTTTATTTGTATGAACATTGTGGGGTGTATTGTTACTTGACTGCAACAAAAGGCACTTCTTGTTTTAAGGCTTTTTTCCCTCCTCACTGTTCTGCAGCGGGACAGGAAGCCCCCCCATGCATTACACTTACAAGTCCAGCCTCACATTCCTTTCATCCAAGTCAGGAAGCAGCTTTGCACATGTTTAATCAAATGATGAAAACTTTCTTTTTTATGGAGGCATAGTTCTCAAGTAAAGCTGCACTTTTAATACATTTCATCTTGGATAAATAACCTTTAGCAGTTTATTGCATCTTATATGTCTGATAGGATTCCCTATCAACAAAAAGTAAAGATGTTTAAAGTTTTTTAGCGTATTGTAATGGCAGCTATCCAGCTCCATGTCTGCTCTGACCTCCAGAGCGGTTGAATCCAGTATCACCTCATGGTGCTGCACGCAATAGATAAACAAAACCTTTCATTGGCTGTATGCATCCGCTAAAAAAATAGACATGTGTTTCTGGTATTGCTCAGTCTAACTGGATTCAAGGGAATCTATGGAAGAGATGGAACATTTATTTTGATCTTCTCTGTACTCTGAACTTAAGATCTACCGTATTGTCCGGAGTATAGGGCCTCACCCACACCAGTTTTTTGAAAAACTGGAGACGTACATATATGTGTAAGCCACACTGGGGCATAAGTCACTGATCTGTCCCCCACCAAACCTGTAGGGGGAGCTCTACGTATCACCCCTAGCTCCCGATTGCTTGTTGGCTTGTGGCCGTAAGAGCTTTTTCTAGAGGATGGTGCTTCTTCAGCTCTTTATTTAAAATCTGCAGGAGTTGCACACTGTCTCTTCATTGATTCGACAGCTTAATGCAGCAAATAAATATTCAAATGTGTGAATTTGGGACATTTGTTCTCCATCGTGTCTTTCTTCTTCGTTTACCAACTTTGACTTTTGTCACCTGTCGGATAAAGACAAATCCACAGAAAAGCCGCATCTTAGCATAGGCTGCATGGCTTAAAGCGTGGGAAAAAGTAGGGGATTACAGTCCGGAAAATATAGTAGCATAGTTTTCATGCTACCATTGTTATAATTATCATTTGTTATTAACAAGGGACCTGAATCTCATCTAGAAGGATAATCACATCCTTATTGGAACCAGATCTGTTTGCTGTTTTCTGACAGTCATTGCTGTTCTACCCACAAGATGCATGTTAAAAATAGATTCAGAAAACGTCTTAAGATGTAAAATGCAAGCCTTTATTAAAGACATGCATCTTTCAGTTGTTTGTCTAGACAACAAATCTCTCTTCTCTCTGTTCCCATATTGCTCGTTAACTCAAACCAGCAGTCTCTACGTGGCTCATCCCTGAGCCTGCTGCTCCATGCTGGCTTCTGATCTACTGGCCTGACCCACTTCTCACTTAGAACGCAGCGAATAAGTCTTAAGACTGCAATCTGCTCACAGTCAGAAGGAAAACATTCACACCTTTTTGTGGCAATGAGGATCACCTTTCCACCTGTCGTAAGATGTTGTCGAAGGAGGAGATGCCTATAAACAAAATAATAAATTAGAGCTGTAATATTAAAAGTTTCAATTCAGTCTCAGTTTGTTCCAACTTTGCCTGATTTATTTAATTATTGCATTTATTATTATTAGTCTGTGATCCCAAAAAACCTTTATGAGGTCCCAAAATGAGTTAATGCACAATCTAAAAGATTGATTTATAAGTGTTTGTGAGATAAAGTGTGTCTCTGTGCAATTGTTGGTTTGTCTTGAATGCAAGAAATAATACTTGAAAAATAAGTTGTTATGATTATAATAGATATAAATAGTTGAATACTTTCCTGTAAAAAAAAAATGTTGGAAACCTTTTTATTCTGTCCTGAAACCACACTGTACTCTGTATTTTCCTTTTTTTTCAATAGGGAGCCGTTTTCTTGTATTGGCTTGACTTTTTATATAGTCTGGCAAACTGTCCTCTTAAAATTACAGTTTTCCAAGTAAAAAAAAAAAAAAAAAGACCTGCTGCTTTTCTAACAGTTAATTTGAAGGAAATCAGCACTGTTTTATTGAATCAAACTGCTCATTAAATCCATTTCACAGATGCTGTGGACAGTCTCAGCTCCACGGGACTGTATGAACTCTGGGATTCATTTATGTAATAACGATCAATCTTGCAAAAATGAAATTGAAATTTCAAGTGAGCAAAGTAAATGTTCATCTGCGGCTCTCGTTATGCTACTGAGCTAAAAGACATTGAGATGCAGTCAGCTACTGTCAGCTGTGGTGCCGCTTCCCAGTTTAGTTACAAATCAGTAGTGTCTTTTAAAGCATTATTGTGATATCCGTACTGAGGGAGAGTTCATGCAAGGTCTCGTGCCTCAAACCTTGCATGAATTGACTTTTTGTTAAAGCTTTTTAAGAGAATCTGTGGTGGAAGGGGGATGTCCTGCAGGCAAACCCACACAGGAAGTGCTTATGCTAGAGAGTCACCTTTATCGGACATACTCGTGTTTTTGTCTGCTACTCATGCTTGCTTCTTTCATCTTCATGTTTTTATTGTAGACACCCTATATATGTGTCTTTGTGGGTTTTTTTAAATGTCTGACTCTGCAGACTAGTATGTGTTGCAAGCTCCTGTTGATCTGCTCCAGTGGGGGTCCATGTTCTCATGACCTGTTCCCTTTGTTTTCGTTTCAGTCATGTTTGATTCACAGTCTGTTGGCTTCCTTCTGACATAATAAATAGTCTGTTTAAATCTGCTCGCTTCTCGGTTTATCTGCATCACACAGACCTGATGAAATAATTTGATATTTATTGCAGCTTTTACTGATTGCTTCAAGAAAAATGGTGAGATAAGCTAATACTTTTGGACTTAAGACTGAGAAAGTATTTACAGTGCGAATTCCCCACATCCGATTAAAATTTTAATTGTGATGTCTTAAAGTGATATTGAATGACAAAGTTTTACACTGGATTAAACAACCTGATAAAGTAAACATGCTTTGGGTACATTCAGTCAAAGCTCTTCCAACAGCTGGACAGTTTACAGTGCAGACATTCGCACATGAAGTGCTGCCGTGTGTTATTGTTGGCTGTCTCGGTGATTATATATTGCAATTAAATTTTCTAGTATTTCTTGTTTTTATCTGTAATAACATAAACATGATGAAATAGTTGGGTTCTCGGGGCTGACTGAACAAGATCTGAACCACTTGACTAACATAAATTGTGAAACTTTCAGAAAGGAAAATAGAAGTTCTGAGCTCTTGCAAAATGAATAGTCGCAGTTATTTTTCAGATCTGCTCAAACATAAGGTTTAGTAACGGTCCGTCTAATTAGGAACCTGGTAACTAATCTAGACATGTCTTTGAAGGATAAAAACGGGCTAAGCAACATTTTTGTGAACTTTCTCTACCTTACGGATGGGGGATTTTCTCTTTTCCATTGACGGATTCACAGGCAGTTTATAGATGTATGAAAAGATACGAGATATTTATATTTGAGGTGCTTAACAGATATCTATTTACACAGTTTAACAGAGGTGGCCTAGTGGTTAGGGCATTGTGCTTGGAATCCAGAGGTGCTAAGTTCAAGCCCCACTCCCTGAGTAAAGACCCTTAACCCCACACTGCTCCCCGTGCGCCGCACAATGGCAGCCCACTGCTCCCTAAGGGAATGGGTTAAATGCAGAGTTAAATTTCTCCATTGGGAAATCAATAAAGTTCAATTAATTTTTATTTGTAAACCATAGATGTGAGATGACTTCAGCAGTGTTGTTTTTTTTAACTACATTTACAGATACATCTATAATATCGCTAAAAAGTTCATTTAGTTTGGTTTAAAAAGTAAAACATATCAGTTATGGAATTTTATGCAATGGGTAAAATAAGAACCAAATACATGAGCCATTTTCTGCAGCAATAACTCTGACACTGAAAAAAAATGCGATAACCTCCGGCCCATTTCTAACTTGCCTTTTATTTCTAAAATATTTAGAAATAAGTTGCCTCCAAAATTCCCTCCCATCTAGCTGGTGATAATCTTTATGAACGATTCCAGTCTGGGTTCCGCCCCCACAACAGCAATGAAAATGCTCTCATAAAAATCACAAATCAACTTTTAATGGCAGCAGACTTTTCTGCCTCCTTTCTAATCTTCTCCTTCTGGACCTGAGTGATGCTTTTGACACAAATTCCCGCTACGTCCTTCACAATATTTCAGTCTTCAGTCGGCATCACCCATGCACCGCTCCACTGCTTCCAGTCATATCTCTGTCTATGAGCTCAGTTCGTATCAATTAAGTGCTTTAGTGCTCTGATCCATTCCTTGTCACAATCACTGTACCTCAGGACTCTGTCCTGGGGCCCCTATTTTATATCATCTACCTTCTGCCCCTTGGCAACATCTTTCAGAAATTGAATATCAATTTTCATTGTTATGTGGATGAAACCCAGCTCTATCTGATCAGCCATACTCCATTCTCCCTCACCTTCTGCCTTACTGAAATTAAGGCTTGCTTCACCTCTAACTTCCTTGGACCAAACTGCAACAAAACAGTAACTCTCCTGATAGGAACCAAATCAGTTTTACCCAAAACTGAGTTTATCTCTCTCAATTGACAGTTCCCCTATCATTCCCTTCCCTCCCTTTAGCACTCTCTCATTCACCTCCCACATCAATGACATTACCTGTTCTGCCTTTTTTCATCTATGAAACATTTATCATCGCCGTCCCCTCTTTCCCTGTACTCTGCTTCTGTTCTTTTCTATTTTCTCTATCCTCATCATCTCTTGCATTCCCACCCATAAGCTTCAGTTGATCCAGAATTCATTGGCTTGTTTAATAATCCAAACCCCAAATCCTTTTGTCACATCACCCCAGCCTTAAAGGAGCATCACCAGCTCCCTTTCAACTTCAGAGTTCAGTTTAAAGTCCCTCTGTTCACGTTCAAGGTCATCCATAAGCTTGCTCCCCCATACCTCTCAGATATCCTACAGATTGCTACCTCCTAGCTAGACTTTCCTCTTCCATCCACCTTATTGAGCCTCAACACCATGAAGAGCAGAGCTTTCTGCTGCTCTGCTCCCATACTCTGGAATTCACTCCTTCCTGATATTTACAATACTGATGCTTTACCTCTGTTTAAATCGAGACTAAAAATGCATCTGTTCAAGACTGAATACATCCACTGACTTCCTCCACTGTTTTTAATATTGTGTGTTTTGAAAGGCGCTTTAAATAAACGTATTATATTTCTTTATATGCCAAATGAAATTCTTATAAGATGTCATTAACAAGCCACTCAGTCCACATGTGCAAAAAAATCCAAGCATAATGCCGATTATAACACTTCTGGGAGCTTTTCTTAGATTCTGGCTGGACCATGGTCCCTGTCTCTATTGTCAATGTAGTGCCGTAGCTGTGGGGTTTATGTTACAGAAAGAAACTAAGGCCATTAAAGCAATATTTATATAATATAATATGGAGAATTGATCATCAGAGAAGTGTCTGCTGGCCATAATATACCATTTCTCTATGAAAATGACTCTTATTATTGCAAATAAAAAAATAACCCATAGATTTTTATTGGTTGTAAGTCATAATTGCCAATGTTATAAAAAATAATGTTAAATGACACTGTGTTTTTTTTTTTTTTTTTTATAAATGTAAATAGTTTTGTTTTTTGGAATGATTTAGTGAACTAAACTCAGCTTTTTTTCCCCATGATTTACTTATTCATTGAGGCTATTATGTGAGCAATCTGCTGCAGGGATCTTTATAGTAAAGTGAAAGAGGAAAAGCAACTTAATGTGGCAGGAATTGCATAACAAACAGGGGTTAAAACCGACAATGCCTTAAAGAAACATTTTAAGTTGTAATTTTTTCACCAGCTATCAGCCTCATGCGCATCACTGTAAAGGGATTTTCTTTCATCCTTTTTTTTTGTGTGAGTCACTGCCTTGAATACAGTTGAATAAAAAAAACCAACCCCCAATCTTGAAGAACTAAAAAAAAAAAAAAAAAAAACAGTTATTGGTCAGATCTTTTATATTGAGTTGTAAAACAACAAAGTACTTGTAAACGTTGCAAAATAACTCTTAAAATGTCTGAGCCTCTAACTTATGTGATGCTACAAATAAAGCATTGTTTGAAACCAAAACTGGGAGCAGACAAATGTTAGGAAGTGAAAATTTTTCCACTTTAGGCCAGAGAAGTGATCCTTTTTTTTTTTACCTTGCAAAGTTAAATCTGCTTGTTAAATTTGATAGTTTTTGGACCCAATTTGAAGGATAGTTGGAGATTTTGTGTTTTTAGAGATTCCTTTGGGATCTTATTACACTATTATATATATAAAAAAAGACTATTTGAAAGTATATAGAAAAGTATTTAGATGTTGACTTGTGTGTCGACATGAACATTCGAGACATTAGTTCATTAAACCTGGTGCTATTTGGTTCTGTCTTTTGATTTCAGCTCCCATTCAATCAGGGTATACCGGCGGGAAACTGGTAGTTTTGTTGTTATGGACTAAAAAAAGCAGACTTAACTCTCCGTTCAATTATTTAAACCGTCTCATTGCTGTCATTTTGTCACTTCTCCCAGTTTCATACATTTCCAGCTTCCATAGGTAACACCTGTCCAATGTTAAATCACCTGCCATGAGCTCACTGTCATCATTTACTTCTATTCGCCCAACATCGACCAAAAAGGACCAGATTCTGTTCCCTTGAGTCTGGTATAAGATGGAGGTTGGTTTCACTCGTTTCTTTTTACATACAAGATTTCTTTCCTCCGTTGACTGTTTTGCTTCCTTTGACTTTTTGTGCAGCTTGTTGTTTGGATTTCTCTCAATGACGAACACCTACATCACAGTGGTAAAAATCAGAACATGATGATGTTTGTCACGATGCAAATGAACCTAAAGTTCATGGCAGGAAACGTTTTAGTCAATCCTATTGTTGAAGTGAAATATGACATTCAGGATGTTGACAGTAGTATTTCAGAGCTATTTGTTCAGGCAGTCAGTCTGACCTCTTTGTGCAGTAATATCTAGATCTTGATATCTATTTGACAAGGAAATCTGAATTGGTTGACGACTCTGATGTGTTTTGCTTTTCTTTACCCATTTGACTGGGAGGCAACCTTCTGCTTCGGTTATGCTTTTTATATTTTTGACCTGAAGATGTAATATGAAGACATAAAGCTTCCTGGTCAGTGCGCCGCTGTGACTACGACGGAGCTCACCACCATTAGTGTGTGAAGGTCTGACTGAAAGAAAGTAGTGTAAAGTGCTTTGGAGTTTCCTGACTTGAAATGGTGCTATGTAAGCACAGGCGGTTTACCATTTGTTATTGATGACATCATCAGTTAGCTAATCTCCTGTACCATTTGGCGATGCAAACTTTGTTCTGTTTCATCCTTTGCATAACATTTAGTGGACCATCACTTTGGTTTCCTGATGGTCATTGCATGTGAGTGAAGTCTGGGATTCCCCACATGTTTATACAAACTTTTATTTTATTAACATTTGAGTTTAAATTCCAACTACTCTGTAAATTATTCCTTTGTGTTTTTTTCCTCAGCAACCTAGTTCAACAGAACTAGTTGCAAAATCAGTGCCAGCACCAAGTTGGAGAACATTCCTTTCTTTGATGGATTTCCTCTTTTATGGCCAATCAATCTTAATGTTTTGTGTTCTACGAATGCGAAGAGGTAATACCTGTGAATTTGTTCCAGCGGGGTCCACCTGTGTGCATAATTTTGCTATTATCAGGTTAGCGGCTGACGTCTGTGTTACGTAAACTGGCAGACTTCACTGGTGGCCTGTCTATATATGGTGACGAAGGAGTGTTGGCTGATTTAATCAACCCCAAACAGCGGTTAGATAAATCAGGAAGATAAATTGAAATCTTTCTTTTGCTAGGAGTAGAAACATCTGCTCTAATCAAAGAAGACTAATAACTTTTACTTCCAGGGTTTTCACTTGTTTGAAAATATGCCACGTCACGCAATTCAGATATAAATTATTAGGGCTATTCAGTCTAGGTCAAATATATGTGTTTACACGGGAGCTTCTAAGAATGTGGTTGTATGCTGACTTGTTCTGAAGTCGGAGAGATGACTGCTTGGCACGTTGTCCAGGTCAGAAAACAAGAGGAGCGATCAGAAGCAGCGGTCGACCACAAATGCAGAGGCTTTCCAACCACATTTTGAGCCTCCTGCTGTTTTTCAAAGAGTTTTTTTTTTCTTAAGGCGTAAAAAAAAGAACAAGAACAAAATGTGCTGCAAGTATATTAAAAGTACTAGCTTAAAATCCAATAAAAAATCTACATATTTTTTGTGTTTCTGCACCGAAAAAGTTGATAGGGTGTCTAAGTTTTTTTAATTTGAATAGAGAATATCAAGTTGTTCAAAATACAAAATATATTAAATATTTTCCTAAAATGCATGTTTTGAATCTCCTTAGGAAAAAAAAAAAAAAATATTTTTTTCCTAATTTCTTTCTAATGCTGCTTAACTGAACTGAACCTGCGTACATCCAACTGGTGGTACGCTTCTCCTTTTAAGCATCCATCATGGCCTCAGCCAACTTTCCTTCCATCTTTGTTGTTTCTGCATCTTCTGCCCAAAAAAGGAATAAATAACCTTTTTTTTTTCCTTGTTTTTGCACTTCACTCCCCTTTGTTTCGTGCTTGGCGGATGTGCAAATTAGCATGCTTCTTTTTCAGGCCTGGAGTCCATTATCCTCGCTTATGGGGGTTCTTTATAGTTATCATGGGGGTTGTATTTGAAAGCGGGGCTTGTTTTAATACACGAGTAAAGGCTTGTGGAATGTCAAGAATTTTGTCATTTAGTTTCATCTGTGGTTGAAAGTTACTACAGGGAACACTCAGTCCACATGTGTTTAATTAGAGGAGCTGCAAAGACCTAAAACATGTAATTGTCAGAAAGATTGGTGTCCTGCTATATCACCATGCTGTGTTTGGTCCTCTTCTCATTCATTTTTATTTCTTTTATTTTATTAATTCATGCAAAGCTTTTTAGATTGTCCTTTTACTCAATTGAGCTTTACAAATGAACTTGCCTTTCCTATAATTGTGAGCAAAACAAGTTATACAATCATCAATCAAATTTAAGTTCATTAGACAAAGCTGATTGGAGTAAATAAAGTGTATGGTTTTCAAATGGTAATCAAAAGGACTAAGGGGAAGATGTCCAAACCAGCTGGACCCTCCTAAACTGTATAGATTAATCTAAATATTTGAGGTGACCTAAAGCACGAGTAGAGGACTCTATGTACACCATTAGACCAGGAGGACTGGATCCTAAGGCCTTCGTTGTGATTGATGATCACCCTCCCATGTAGAGGTCTATGTTTCAAGAACTTGTTGACAGCAGGCCTGAGGTGCCGGATAGCTGCAGTCTAAAGACAATTTAGACAATTTGTGTCAATTTGTTGATGTGTTGCTGCTCGTTTTCCTGTTGTGGCAACTCTGCCTCCCTTGTCCAACGTATCTAATCTCTGTTCAGACGGTAACACGGGGGGCTTCATAAGGATTCTGCTGGGGAGTTTGCTGAGTCACGGCATGTACTGAGTTATGAGTGCTTCACAGCAATCTGTGGCCAAAAATCCATTGCCAACACTAAACATGTAGCAGTTGCCAGGGTGACCTAATCTACGTTTAAAGCTTTGACAAGTCAAACAAAGGGCCAGCATACACATCAGTATGTATTTGGAAGCCCTAACTTGTACAAAATCAATATCATGGTCATTTTTAAAGCTGGTATTTGTAGAAATGTTTTTTTTTTTTTTTTTGTTTATAGATAAAATATTAATTCAGGAAAAAAATAGTAATTTGGTTATTAATTCCACTAACCAGCAATAGGTTATATTCTAATGGCATCAAAACAACTGCTGTTGGAAATATTAAGAATTAATTTAACTGGTAAACTACCTCATCAGTGTTTATAGTGATAATGCCTGACACTTGAAATACAATATAGTACAAAATACTCCAAGCTTTCCTGCAAGTGATATTCCAACCAGGTTATGATTGTGCAGTTTATTATTTACGAATTAATCCACACGCTTATGGATCTACTTTCACTTAATGCTAATTTTCGCCTAAATCCCTCAATAACTATATGAAGCGGGGACTATATAGTGGACTTTATAGTGAACTCAGTTAACTGACTGTTCAGACAGATTATCACTTCTTTTTACTCCCAAATGGTCACGTAACTCTTGCCTCCCCGCACAGGGCCTACGACACCCTTGTCTTGCCGCCGACACAACAAATCCCATCACGCTTTACGAGGAGTGTTCTCACAAAACATTCTGGGATATATCTGCTTGTCAAGTGACGTTGGACGATCACTACTTCCAAAGTGCATTGTGGGGAATTTTCGAGTCCACTACTTTTTCATCCACTAGACATTTGGACACTCATCTGAAATGGCTTAACCACGAACTATATAGTACCCTATATAGTGATTAGGGAGGACGTTCAGACACGGCTCTAATCGCCACATAATCCAGAAACACCAACTCTTTTTTTTTTTTTTTGTTATTTTGACAGTAGACATAAAAAGTATATTTTAAAATACAGATGGTTTAACATGGACAACCAGTAACTCTAGACTTCTCCTTTTATTTTTCATGACACAGTTTGCTCTGCGTGACCTCTCAATGCCTGATATAAACTGTTGTTACGTGTCCAGCTCAATATTGAGTGCCGTTTTTTTTTTTAATACTTCCAATAAAAGTGCTTTAAGTCACCATTTTTTCTTGAATGTCCCCTGCATTTTTTTCTTTATATGACATTAGTTTATTGAACTCAGCAGAGCTGGTAATATAGTGATGCAGGGTTTCATCATGGTTTGAATTTCAGGCATCTAGGTTAAATAAACTCTTATCAGCCACATTTATGTAATTTCTGTCTTTAAGAGATCTTTATTTTTTGTCTAACGAATGGAAATTGTTTCCAAGTTGACAGAGCTGAAAGTAGTTTAAAATAACACCATGGTGAAGTCATTGAATTTTTCCCCCCCTAATTAGATAAATATCCTTTTCTGTTTGCTTTCAAGATTGCTAAATAAGAATGCTGCGGTTATGCATCACCCTCTAAATAGATATGCTAACATGAGTTATGAGCTGTAATTTAAATGTAGGAATTTTGCAAGCCCTGGCCATATGGTGTCCTTTGGGAATCTATGAGATGGTTGATTTGGAGGTAAAGATTTCAGGGTTGAAGGCATTAACTCGGACATGCTAAATGTGTGGAGCTCATTTCTCATGTCCATATCGATGTCTCAGAAATGTTGTTGTGCTTAAATGTACAGGCTATATTTATTGGTCACACCCTGTTGGCCTAACTTGACACTTTGAATGAGGAAAATAAATATTAGAACCTATAACAGTGCTGGTCAAGGTTCAGTTTAATTTGTGGAGGAATATTTTAAAAGCATTTGCTAATCAGATTGGAGCAGAGATTGGTTTTAATCCTTTCCTGTGTGAAATGTTCCATCTTGTGTACAAGCTACTGTCAAATTAGTTCAAAGCTTTTCTAAATAAATACAGAAAAAAAGTTTTAAACAGTTTAGAGGTTGTATTTATGGTTGAATCTGAGCATCCAAAATGTGCAAATTAAAAGTACTGAATTAGTTTATCTCAATGTGTTGATTTATTTTGTAACTTTTTCTCTAGCTGAGCCGCGAAGGTATTTTAATCATAATAGATCAATATTGGATTTGGGAAGATTTAAGTGTTGGGAATGAAGAGGTTGGTGATAAAGAGGTTTGTTATATATGTTGGTTCTTTGGCCTGTTCTGTGTGAAGCTTGGATTTCCTCAGTGCTATCAGCCTAAATTATGTTCTCACCAATTTTTTTAGAAATATATTTCAGATTTTTTAGTATTTTATTATATTTTGTGCTTTTACTGTAACCTCGATTCAAAATGTTTCAGAACTTGCTACATGTTTTGCCCATTCTCAGAAGAATTGACATCTATTCATAGCTAAAAAAAAATTGACTGAAAAAAATACCATATTCCCAGTTTCCAGATGGTTATCTTAAATTAAAGAAATTTATGCCATCCATCCATCCATCCATCCATCCATCCATCCATCCATCCATCCATCCATCCATCCATCCATCCATCCATCCATCCATCCATCCGTACTTTTTATCCGCTTAAGTTTCTTCTTTTTTTTTTAAGTTTGTTATAAACTGATCACGGTTGATTGCAGTTTTAGCATGAAATTTTTCCTCAGAAAGCTTAAAGTATTTAAAAAAAACTTCCTAGAAGTTAAAAAAAAGTGAAAATCAAGTTTGCATTTAAATCTT
>NW_015150738.1:728536-794142 GCF_000732505.1 Cyprinodon variegatus
GTGAGGCTATTAGTGATTTACTTTGGTGTGTTTTTGTCAGGCAGAAATTTATTTATACCCCCTGAGGGTGTAAGAGGTTAATGTATCTAAGATATTACTGGCATATTTTTTTCTTCCACCTAATTAATAAATGTGGAAGATGCAGATAAAGAGACTGATTTTTCTTACACTGTAAACGCTGCAGCAATGGCTCACCAGACTTAAAGTCATGCGACATTTTCACATTTTGTTACAGATTTGTTTCATTGCTTCTCTTTTGCATTTCATTTGAATCTGTATGCTTCATATATGACTCTTCGCCAATGGTTAAACCAGAACCTAAACCAAAGATAAATGGTTTGTTTCAATTGAATTTTTTTTTCCTCCAACTGTATTATAAATGGTTTGATGTTATTTGTTCATGCTTGTGTCTGTTATTTAGTATTACCGGTAGTAGTACCATTCCAAGATTTTTTAAGAGAGTTTAATAAAAAAAAGGTATGCTCTGTTTCAGCAGATATTCAACTTGTTCATTGCCATAAATGGTTAGAAAACAGGATAATAACCAATTTGCAGCTTACTTTCATTAGGTGTACATTTATATTGCTTTAAAATATTTAGAATGGAGAAATAAAGAAATAAATGGAATGTGTTTAGATGTTTAGCTGATAACCAGAGATGCACTGATCCTTTTTTGTCCTTTGTGATACATGGGCTGATCGTATTAGTCGATATATGATACCAATTCAATACTACTGTTGAATTAATTACTGTAGCCGTATACTTTGTCATGTGAATAAAGGCATCAGTTACTAGATCACTGTAACTGTATTGCTGTGTATGATGTCAATAAAAATAAAAATGATTTGATCGAATGCTGGATTGGCATCATTCATCCGAAATGTGATCCAGCTAATTCTGATCCGAGTCTCGGATTGCTGCATCTCTACTGATAACAGCATCTCTGATTACATTCATGCATTTTTGTAAGGTTGTTTTCTTCCACGGCACATTATCCAAAGTCACAGGTAGATAAATATTGTCTGACAGGACAATCATATTATCAGATATTATTGAAAAAATATTAGTTAGTATATCTAATAAATAAAATATTCCTTATTTGTATTTCTGTTTTCTCTGGCAAAAATCTAATTTTAAATTCTTAGATCAAAACGTAGCTAAAACCTTTGAATTTTGGTATTTAAAGCTTTTTGGAGACTATAAAAAAAAGCTAACAAAGTACACATAATTGTGGGGTTTATAAAAAAAAAAAGCTGCTTTATGTGGTTTAGAGCAACTGGCTGGTTTTCATCTGTGTCGATAACCTGACTGAGATTTGTCCTTTTATATGCAGGTTCAGGAGAGGGATGTGGGAAGATTATTCAGCGTTTTCCCAAGAAGGATTGGGAGGGAACGGCTTTTCCTCAAGGAGTGGAGATGGTGAGTTTAAGCATCCTCGGTAATTACCTCTGAATAACTAACCAGAGAAGCAAGGTGTTTGGGAATGTGCAAGACTCTTACATTGGACTACTCATGTGTTTGTTTTAAAAAAAAAAAAGTAAAGGAATAACATATTACACACTTGTCCTCCCAAAATTAGCTGTAGATATCAGCACTTTCTGTTACAGTTGGTCATTGATGTTTTTCTAAATTTGGTTATTCATCTAACCCCAAACTCGCTAATCAGAGTTTCACCAAATCACATTTACTGCTCACTCTATGCCCAACTTCCCTGGTTTCACTTCCCATGTTCCTCCATTTTCTCCAGTAATATGAACAGAATTAGCTACCTGTTTTAGTTTGGCCCCTGCTAATTTGAGTGGAGACCCCGTGGGGTCTTTGACAGGAGGTCTGTTATCCTTAGATGGACAATCCAATAGATATAGGAAATATTTTCTTATCGGGGATGAGAAAAATTGTCTGTCCCTAGGGAAACATTCTCATTTGACAGGATCACGCTGCCCAGGACATTAGTGTCTGTCTTATATCTGTTTTTGTTCATTTAAACTTAGCACCACTGATAAACTCCTAATGACTAAGCAGACAGTTGACGAGGGAGTGAGTGAAAAAAAAATACATCCCAGAAATTGATCATCCTTATAGTTTCTATTCCTGTTCAAAGGCCACTCAAGTTCTTCCATGTGTTCTTCTCTTTTTTTGTTGTTTTAGTAGACTAGTACTGACAACCAGTGATTATCCCTACCTGAGTTTTACATGTCTGATTTCTAACAGAAATGTACAACATAATGCCTCCTTCAATATCACCTAATCTAATTGATTAATATCTATTTGTGTTATTGTAAATTTAACATAATGTGATTTTTAGCTTAGCTAGCAAAGCAACACAGCTAAATTTGAAGACATGAAATGCAGGAAGACGTGAAGGCTGATGAAAGCTGTGGTCCTGCTTGGTTGAAATGTATCAATACTGTAAATAGTTGCTTATCTGGGTGGTATTTAAGGAAACACATGCACACAGAAAAAAAGCAGATGTGGAGAGGGGCTGTCATCTTTTGGAAACTGAATTAAGGGCCGATTTAATCAAATTATCTAGTTTTCTTTTGTCCAACCTGAAAGGGAAATCCCAAAAAACCAATAGCTACTTAAAAGAAATAAAATAATTCACTACATTAAGTCAAATTTAAATTGTAATTCCATTTTGTTTTTTGTTTTGTCTTTTTGGTTACAGAGAGCTAAATAACACCATAACCTTAAATTATACATATATATTGCTGTATAAATTGAAGGTTAGACCTTTTTTTTATTTTCATTTTTTTTGTCATTAATCTTTTTGTAATATTCAATAAGAAAAGGTTTTAGTTATGCTTCAATATTACTCTTATACAACAGGTCTCTCGCCTTTCAAAGTTACCCCTTTTCCACATTTTCTAGGATCTTTTTGAAAATCTTGCATGAAATCCCACCAACAACCAACCTGCTTCGGGGCTTTTCATGATGTTAAATTGTCCTACGTCTCTCTCTTTAGATTTGTTTTGTTTTTCTAAAGGTTCTTAATACAGTTTGTGAACCAAACTGCCATTTCTGTACAATTAGATACACGTGTCTAGTTTGGCTCAACCATTCATTTAATACCTGATATTTACCCTCCATGATTTTAATGACCTTTGCTAAATAAAAATAGATCAGTGCTGTTATTTTTAGCACATAAAAGGAAAAACCCAGCAGGGATTCTCATGACTTTGTCTGTATAAAGGAAACTTGTACGATGTGTGGTTTATTGTTGTGATTTGGGGAACATACCGTTCATGTTTAGTGTGTTGACACAGTTACAGCTGCAGCTACAGTATAGATAGTTTCTCCATGTGGACATGAGTATAAAAAGCCCAATTGCATTATTGAATGTTTATACAGCGGTATTTATGAGGAAGCTCAGAACAAACAACGCTTTTGATCTGCCATAAATTTTTTATTTATTCACTGGGCGGTTTTAGTGTCACGCAGGCATCTTCCTATACAAGCCACTTGAGTTTGTTGGTGGCCATTAGGAATGTGTCTCGTCATGTGTCACTGCTTAGAGGTGACTAATATTAACTCTGACAAGGCCATTTTATATTTTGGAAGTTAAAAAAAGCTTTTTGCTGTTATTTTGGGGGAATGGATGTCTTTACGATGAGGATGGATCTCATTTATTTCCTTTAATGACTCTGAGGGATAAATTAGGGTGGCGCCACTTACTCAGCATCGTCCCCAGAGTATCTTGTCATGGTTTTTCTCTAAATATAGAAACGCTGCAACAAGTTTAAGTGGATCTATTAGTTTAGTGTTTCCAGATGTCATCCGGGGCCATTGCATACCATTTTAAATTGGTGCTTTTAAAATTGAGAAATATAGAGAACTCAATAGGGACATGATCCCTTCCAACATAGGCTCATCTTTTAACTTTCTAAGAAGCAGTATGTTGTCAAGAATATTTTGGATTATTATGGAACATGTTGATGATTTGTTTGTTTTTCAGTGAAGCTTTTTTTTTTTTATTATTTAAAGGGGGAAAGAAAAAAAAAAGAAAGAAAAGTGGAGGCTTTTCTAGAAATTTTGTTTCCGGGCTACGTGTTTGCAAGAAAGCTTGGTTTAAAGCCTAATGGCTGAAATTCCTTCTTTGAAGCTTTAATGAAGATACACCATAGTGTTTAACAGACCCACTTAGCAATTTGCATTTTGGCTCCATTTTGGTATGTAAACCATTATTATTTGCAGATTTTCTCCTCTTCATGAAAAAGCAAATTACTTTTTCTTTTTTTTTCTTTCTTTTTACAAACACATCTGTAGAAAACAGTGGATCAAGCTGAGCACGAAAAGCATTTTGCGGTCACAACAGGCCCCCAGCAAACTAAATAGCCACAGATGAGGAATGCACCAAGAAAAAGCGTTTACAACTTGTGCTCGGAAAAATGTGTTTCTAATCTTTACAGGCAAGTGATGATGATAGGAACCAGCTCAGATCCTCATCTGTTGCGGATGAGCCGCGTCTGTAGAGGGAGGTCAGTGCTACATGCACCTAGTAAATTTCCATCACTTCACCCTCTAGCAGCGATGCAGGGGTGCTTGGCTTACTGTAAATGGTCAGGGGTTCACTAGATGGTACCACAGTGGGGTCTCGGGGTGAGGCTTTTAATGTGCAGATTCCACTGAACGGCTAAATGAGATGAATTAGTGGTCACCAACTATTTTGCTAATTGTTTTTATTTCTAAAGCAATTTAACGAGTTTTAGGCACATTATGTGGCAGAAAAAAAGGTTTCTAATATGATTAAGACTGTGAAGATTAAACATGCATGCACAATTTTGGCTAACCTTACTTCATTTGATAATTGCCTTAAATGTTATAGTTAGATAATTTGTGTGTGATGTGTTTAGCAAATTCCAGTATTTTTAAATGTTTTGGAGCAAAAGTTTCCTCCACTTAGTCAATTTCAGCCACAGTCCTTACTTTTCATGGCTCTCATTTATCCTATGTGTGCAAATTAAGGTCAACGGCTCAATAGAGTTAGTTATAATATAGCTTGAAATTTTCTTGTCTCTGTGGGGTGATGACACTGGTGTTGTACAGTGAACTAAATACTTTAATTTCTAAAACCTTTTGATGAAAAATAAAAGGGATAAACATGATGTTGCTCAACTGGGTCTGCCTTTCTTCCTGTTTTTAACTGTAGTTAGAGTAAACATCAGCCTTCGCACGGGTGGAGTTACTTTTAATGGTTTTAAGTGAGAGCTCTGATGACCAGAAAGAGTGGAGTGTGTTTTTATGCAAACTATGTGGCTTTCCACCCTTGGTGTCATGGGTGGTACTGGTAACAGCACTTAAAGTTTTGTTGTGTTTTCAATAAATAAGGTTTTGCACAAATTGTCAGAATATATGGAAAGTAAAGCTAGTGTTTGAAGGTATTGTGGAGGATTTTCGCCATCTCCACTTAAAAAAGGCACATGCAAGAGCATGCACAAGCCCATTTCTCTTTGTGCATGCCTTGTTTAAAAGTTGCTGTTCTGATAGCTCATACAAGCTCCCTGTGCCCGAATGTCTGCACTAACCCCTAAATCCCTCATCATTGTATAGAGAGGGGACTGTATAATGGGCTTTATAGCAAAGTCAGTTAACTGAACGTTCGGACAGATGATCACAACTTTTTAACTCGCGTAGCTCGTCTACACTCTGGTGCAGGGGGTTGAAGGTGTTGTCCATGATGGATGTAAGCTTGGACAGCACCCTCCTCTCATCCACTTCCTCCACTGAGTCCAGAGGGAAGCCTAGAACAGAAACGGCCTTTCTCACTAGTTAACCAAAAGGCTATATAAACTTTACATCAGAAGCAGATATAAGAGAAGTGTTTTTATTAGCTTGCTTATATCAGAGATGTCATCGATTTCTGATACCATTATTGGTTTGGTACGGTGGCCTGGAGGTGCAAACCAACATTACAAAATCTAAAAAACTTTTCCAAGTTCCAAAACAAATGATTATTTCAGAAAAACAAATTTACATAAAAAAAAACTTTTCCAAGTTCCAAAACAAATGATTATTTCAGAAAAACAAATTTACATAAAAAAAAAAACTTTTACAAGTTCCAAAACAAATGATCATTTCAGAAAACAAATTTACATTTAAAAACACTTTTACAAGTTCCAAAACAAATGATAATTTCAGAAAACAAATTTACATTTTAAAAAAACTTTTACAAGTTCCAAAACAAATGATAATTTCAGAAAAACAAATTTACATTTTAAAAAAACTTTTACAAGTTCCAAAAACAAATGATCATTTCAGAAAACAAATTTATATATAAAAAAACTTTTACAAGTTCCAAAAACAAATGATCATTTCAGAAAACAAATTTGTGTTTGTGTTTTTGATGTATATGTATGTTTTTTTTCTTTTTCACTCAGAGCCGGATTTGACTCTGAGTGAAAAAGAAAAAAACCCAAAAAACAGTCAATTCAGAGGTTACATATGCCACATATTTAGCAAAGAATGCTTGGAATGACACTTTACTCGCTCTGTTTATTTGGTCAGCTTGCTTGTTTAATTACCAGCAACTTTTGTTTAATGCCTGATGTACGTGAATGTTTACAACATCGGTTTCCTTTAGACAACATGTTTGTATCGTCTCTGAAGTGGTGCTAAATTTGCTGGTGTCTCGTTGATGGCCTAGTTTCAAACAAGCTTCAGCTGGGGGGCAGATGGCAACGTGCTTACATTTGTCTCTAGATTACTATAGTACACAAAGGATATCATGTTTAAATAATGGAATGCAAGGTGCTCAGCCTGTGCAGCCCAGATCATCACTCCACCACCACCAGGCTTGATTAAATTTGGTCCAGCTTTGGGTTGGCAGGTCAGATGTGCAAAGAATAACTGAAAGTCATATTTGCCCTTAAAAGCCTCATTAGTGTGTCTCTACTTTAATGTGCTTACAAAGGTTAATAATTATATAAGTATTTTAGTGATATAAGTCCATTGGTGGTACAGAGCCTGAACTTTGGGCAGATTTGTTGAAGAGTGACAAATGTGGTCAATGTTTCCCCATCCACGGTAACCCAGTAGAAAAGATTATTAACAAATAGAAGTGTTATGACCTTAAGATTGTTTGTATGTGGCGCTAACTCAAAGTTGAGCTAAGTCAATTCATTATGCATCATGGAAAAATCACTTTTTGGTAATTTTATGTTGTAGTGACATACAAAATAGAAAGCTTTAATTGTGTGTATGTATTATACCCTGCTTGTAGCAATGTGAGAGTACAAATGCACTTATCCCATACCTAGATAGAATATCGGCTCTGATATTGATCGGATATCTGTGATTAGATATCAGAGCACGGAGATCCAATCCAGTGCACTTTAATTGGAACTGCTATTTCTTTCTTTTTGTTACTTATTTATAGCACATTTATATATTTGTTAATTTTTTACCTTTTTGCAAAGGTAAAGTCTTCACTACCATGGCGATCGGTACCGGATATTGGCCGTTACTCTCAGCTCAGATATCAGATTGGATTGGAAAAACCTAGATCAGTGCATCTCTACTGGTTAGAGTAGATGTATTGTATAACATTATTTCCAAAGAGTTTCCAACATCATTTAATGATTGACTTCATAATGAGTAAAGTGTATGATTTGTTATGCATATCTGAATTAAAAACAATGATTGATCAATATGGAGTATTGCTACCTGAAATTTCAGTTTTTGCATTTTTAGTGTGGTTTTTAATGTTTGAACTTAATACAATAAAGAGAATGCAATTTTCCAGTTTATTTTCTCCAGCAACTTTTAAAGGAATGTCTCTAGAAAAGATAAATTGGAATTGAGCACAGTTTGACATTCGGTTTAATAATTATAACCCTTTCTCTTTAGATCAGCCTCATCCTGACCACATAATGACCGCAGAATGACATTTAAGTCCTGAAAGATAATTGAGGACAAAATCTATCCGTAGCCTCTAATTGAAATGAACGTCGGCATACGTTGAAAATGATGGGTTTGTGTGAACGCTCGGCGTGCCGTAGGATTTGTGGATTTGGGGTGAAGACAGATGCCTTGAAAGCTACGCCCGAGAGGTCAGACGCATTCCTAAGTGCTGCAGAGTTCAGTGTTAAACATGAAGGTCAGCCCATTACATGTACCCTGCAGACAACTTTCAGTCAACAGGCTCATTCCTGCTGTCTCCTCTGAAGTCATAATTCCCGACAGAAAAACAAAATGTCTCCAAAGATATATGTTCGCATCGGCCCTGTTTGATCATATGTCAAAGACTGACGTAGCGTGGAGGGAAGTAATAACCCAGCCAATGCTGGAAGTACAAAAATAAAAACCTTACCTTTAATGCCACAAAGATGAGCAACAATTTGTTTTTAAAGTGCTGAAATAAGTCAAAGTAGCATTATGAAGCACTTAGTCTCAGTACAACTTACTCTTCATTGATTGATTTTTAATATCTGTAATTATTCAAGTTCATTAATTATTAAATTAACTTTATGCCACCGTAATGCACTACACTTTTTCATGTACAGCATTTAACAATGTTTCACTACTGAAATGTTCTATATAAATTAAATATAATATAATAAATAAATACTAAATATAATATAAAAAATGTATAATAATATATAAATATGAATAAATCAAGGCTGCACTTTTAAAAATGAAAAAGTCTTTAGAGCTGTACTAAACAAAATTTCTTGTTGTATACACTTGTGTGTACAAAATGAGAAAATAAAATCTGTCTAAGTCTAATGAATTAGGGCTGCAACTAACGATTATTTTGCAAAACGATTAATCTGTAGACAATTTTTTATTTTAATTTTTATTAAAGGGGTCATAGAATGATTATATAGGGTATTTGGTGCTGGTTCTTACGGTCTCTGCATACGGTCTGTTGGCATATTTGCTATTCTATGCACCCTAATGCAAGCCTGGCAATCCAATATCATTTTGACCAGTGTGAGGAATGCTCTATATAGCTCTTATCCTGGCAGTCTCAATTCAATTCAGTTTATTTATATAGCGCAAATTCACAACACACGTCATCTAAAGGCACTTTACAGTTTACCAGATCAAACAGTCAATTTGATTCAAAGTTTTCTGTCTAAAGAAAACCAGTTAATTGCATCAACTCTTTGCTCTCCTTGCTCGTATGTGTGTGCTTAATGCAAACACATGAGCAAAATGCAGAGGTCAAATTCCTGTATGCCTAAAGCGACGCTAACAAATGAATGATTGCTTTTTTGTGTCAAGGTAATAATCCATTAGAATGAAGCAGAAATCCATTTAAGGTCAAAAATGTTCTAGAATCACCAGGGTTATCCATTTTTAAATGTATAATATGGTGGCTTAAACACTCTCCAATGACAAGTTTACTCATAAACTATAATGTTGTTGAATTTTATCCAACTTTGACCTCTTTCCATCTCATAAAGGCGGTATCAGGTGTGTCACAGTGAACATCTGTGACCTAATCTTCAAACTCACCAGTATTTAAGCTCAGACTGGTCCATAACAAACTGCTTTTGCTTGGACCACTATTCAGCTTTAATTTATATCAGCGTATAAACAAGTCACTGGTTTTGGAACTGGGCCCTATGATGGTGAAGTGATCGACTGCTGCCTTGCAGCCCCTGTCTCCCCTCTGGGATCATATTCTCCTCATTCATGTTTTGGTTTATTCTTGTTGCCCTGACTGCCTCCCACAGTCCAAAGTGTTTCTGTTGGGATAACTAATTTTTCTAAATAGCCTTTAGGAGCAAGCACATGCAGACATTGTTCTACGTTGCCATGCAGTAGACTGGATGAAGCATCAAGGGTGCCCTATTCCCATCTTTACTGACCATCCTCAAATCCTTCAAAGATAGGTTTGGAATTAGTAAAAATGGATTTAATGGATCTCAATATTGACATACACTTAAGATTGATGACTAATCGGTGTCATGAAAGCATATTTTTAGAATACCCCCATTTTAGCGATAACTGGCACTAAATAGCTGCTGTGAAACTATAGTAGTCATCAGATGATCAGTAGTCAACTGTAGACTACCTGTTCTTTTTGTTGGAACCACTGATTTTTATTTTTTAATTAAATTATTTCCCACCTTTACAGTTTCCACCTCATATAATTTTTATTGAATACAGTTATATTTGTATATGTCAAAATTACGGTTGCGCCATTAATGGGTTTTTGTGTTTATTAAAAATGCATTTTTGGAAAATCCATTTTTTTCCCACTAATCCATTCATTGGCTTTCCATAACTTGCATGTGACATCAGTTCATCTCTTTTTGTTCTTGTATGTACAACTGATAAAATAGCTCAATGTGTGATGCCACTACCTGCAAACATTTAGTGTTATAATTCCCTTGTTTGTTGTCACACATGTTGTTGTACCGCATTTTTTACAACTTAAATTTTATTACCCTTTAAATTAAGGAAAGTTTCAAGAGGGGGTGATTAAAATAAGAGCTATTTTTTAAAGCAACTTTTGTCATTTGTATTTTTATATGATGAAACTTCCATGAGAAAAAAATCTCCTTTTCCTAAGCACCAGACAATAGAAATTGCGTTAGAATAGTGGGGTGAACATTATAAATAAAGTTCAAACTGCTGTTAAACAATTTACTATTAAGAGCACATTTAAAGATAAAAATACCTTAAACCCACCTTGTGTGTTCTATCTTAAGGTTTCTACTCTCAGGCCGGGGTCCTTCTGATAAAGGAAGGTGACCTGATTGGACCACCTTTTAGATATTTTTGTCTTACCGCATTTGTCTAATTTGTCCTGTCTTGAACGTTGACTTGTTGAACTCCGAGCTGCTCTCAAATCCCAGCTGTAATGAGGAACGCTGCTCTCACTTCCTGGAAGGATGCTGGAGTTATTTAGAAAATGTTTGACCTGTGGGTGTCATGTGTAGATATGCGTCTGAGTAACAATTTAAGGAATTAATATTATATGAAAATGCTTGAGCATCTTACTCATTATCATTGTTTTCGGTCCATCTTCATGCAATAGAATGAGCACTAACATTCTTTTTGCAAGGAGTCGCTTTTATAACTTTATTCTTGCAGTAAATTGAATAAACCAACAATGACCAAGCTTAAATGGATTATTCACAATCAGCAGCCGGAGTTAGTCAGGCATTAGGCTCTCTGCCAAGCCGTGGTCTAGTGAAAGAATGCACTCTAATTGTTTCTCTTTATAGACCTGCTCGAGTGACCATAGCTCGACATGTCACAGTGCACGTCGATCCCCGCGTGTTTGCAAAACGGAGAGAAAAATCCCTAAACATTACATTCCACAAAGAAGGAAACCATTCCAATCGGGGAGAGAATTGGATGGTGTTTGTCAGGAAGATCCACAGATGAGTAATCAAGGCTTTATGTGCTAGCAGAGCTAAACACATCAGGGAACAAAGCTGGAGCTGTCAAGCCAGCAGGAATTTCCAGGCTGAAAATCACTGCTCCTGATCAGGAAACGGGGAATACACAGGATGGGATTTAGCCGGGGAACATCAGAGACTGAACACACATGAACTGAAGCTCCTTTCAGAAGTTGACTGTTTTCCATTCACTAGACAACAGCTGAATAAATCGGTGTGGTGTCCGGAGGGGGTCCTTGTTTTTTTCTTTGTTTTTCCATCACTTTTTGCTAAAATAATCTCTCTCGGTTTGACCTACTAATGTAATAGACTGCATTCAATGCAGCCTGCAGCAACCAAAACAATAGAAAAAAAATAAAATCTTTCAACTTTATTATAAGTAATTTAGGAGAAAGTGGGGAGAATTTATGCTGAAACTCTTCTTTTTTTATTTTAACTGTGTCCTTATAGAATCTTATCATACATGAATCATACAACTTAATCATGCATGTATTTTGCTCCTGAACTGATTCCTTTTTTTAATCTGTTACCACTGCATGCTTGTATGTCTCTAAAACTTTGAGTTTATTCTTGCGATGTCCGCTTGGCCAAATGATGTCATTTTTGGCTTCCATGCCCCTCTGTCAATGTGGACAGAATTTTTGCACAGCGCAATTAGGAAAAATTGGAACTATAGGGACAGATCCACTTGGTAAAACATGGCAAGCGAGCCACAGCTCCTAGTTTAGAGAGTTGGCAAATGTAAAGTAGAGACTTCCCATGATTTAGCCCATAGATATCACCACTACCAACAGATTGTGGAAAACTCCTGGAAAGAAATGACTTTTCTTTTTGGAGAGGCTTTGAAAAAGAATGGGGTGTATAAAGGCTTCAGGCTCTGTGACGGGCGGCTCGTTTTTCTCGCAGATTGTAGATACGTAAAGCATATACCTACCTTAATCCTGGCATGGAAATGGAGAACTCCTTTTAAACCTGTTAACCCTCTTATGGCCATATTATTTTCGTCACACAAAATGCCTTTAGCCGTTAGTTTCATTTTTATGTGTGTGTCACGCGTCGCCTCATCTGCTTTACATACTCTTCTGTAGGAAACTTTGAGATCTGCTTGGTAGACCACAATGCTTTAGATCAGATGTAAACCCACTTAGCAGATAGACATCAATGGTCACCTCACATTGAATGTTAAGGTTGGGCGATATGCAACGATTTTCCAATCGATATTCGTCAGTCCAACATATAGCGATGGAAGATGTGTTTGTGCATGTAACTGTGTGGGCAAAGACAAGCACCCCTTCCGAGCGTGTATTAGTAGGGTTAACTACCTGCCCATACTGCTAAAACCCAAAAAGGATAACATGCTTGTTTTCTAGTCAAGAATGTATAAGTTTTGTCCAGTGGGAAAAGTTGTTGTTCTGATTATATATGATACAGTTAGAGGTTATTCATTTGTTCATCTGAATGTGCAAAAATCGGACAGACCGGCTATTGGGTTGGGGATTTTTTCTTATATTGATGGGAAGCACACAGCGTTACTGGAGGAGAGAATTTTCCTAATTGTTATTGTTGTTTCATTTTGTATTTGTTGTGTTAAAACCAAATCCATAACAGATGAAGCGGCCTGTAAACACTCTTAAAAAAACTGCATCTCTCTGGTTCTGGTTTGGCTGTATAGAAAACAATAACAGCTAGGCCCCGTCCACACGAAGTCAAAACAAACACGAAACGCTAATATTTTCCAGAACGTTTGTCGTAAAGACGGAGACTTAAAATAAATGTGATCGTCCACACGAATGCATGAAAACGCTGCAAAATGTATGCCAGGCCTGTAAGTGGCGCTGTGGTGCCAAAGCAAAAATAGGCGACGAAATGTTGGGTATGCGCACTAATATTTATGCATGGTTGCCCTGCGGGTCCATTTTCGTGGTTCAGTCAAATTCAGGTGCTGAACTATGTCGTCGATATTGCTCTGTTCTTCCTGGAGATATTCCAGAAGAAGAAGATTCTGTTGTAAGCCCGACAGCAGGGTGAGTAGCATGAGCAGCAACAATTCAACACAGTACGGCGCCATTGTTGTTGTGATACTGTGTCGCGGAAGCGTGTTTAGAGGCGACGCTATGACGCATGCGTGTAAGAAAAAAAATGCGGTTAGAGCTTAAAGATGGAAACGCGAAAACTGCGTTTCAAAATCTTCCCACTCTGAAGGCTTAATAAAAAAAAGATTGTTTACAGACCCCCGAAACGCCGGCTTCGTATGGATGAGAGGCTGGTTTGGTGAAAAATTTGTGTGTTTAGGCCAGGGTTTGGCTTCGTGTGGATGGGGCCATAGTCTCCATTTTAATTAGATAAATTGCCGCTGCACTGTGACAATTGGGGAAAAAAGCCGCAGCTGGAAGGAGTTTGTGTACCATTAAAAAAAAAAAAAAAAAAACATTAAGGTTGGTTTTCTTGTTGTGGGCTGCGTGTTAACCTGTAGGTCCAAAAAAGAAACCAAAAAATGTCTCTTAAAAGACGATCATTGAATTTGGTCGTGTTTTACGCCATCAGCCTGGTGCTTTCAGCAAGATCACTTCAAGGAGGTAACATAACATTCATACTAGTTTTAATCACAGCATTGAGTTAAGCTCTGCCACAACTGTTTCAAAAAATACTTGAATTGCAGACATCCAAAAGGGTTTTTTTGGACAAAAAAGTTTTTGTGACATCACAGTTCTTCGCTATGCAGCTCTAGGATCAAGTGGCTAATGCAGAAGAGATTATTTGTTAATTACAATGATTATTGATTATTATCTTGTCTCCTTGAACCACAGTTGGCCCTGCAGATGGCTACTCAAACTGAGCCTGGTTCTGCCCGAGGTTTCTTCCTGTTAAAAGGGAGTTTTCCTCTCCACTGTCACCAGATGCATGCTTGGTGTTAGAGATTGACTTTTGACTCAATGAGTCGATGCAATCATCAGGTTTTCCTTAGATGAAAAACTGAACCAATCTGACTCTATGATCTGGTTGATTTGTCTCAGTAAAGTGACTTAAAATGACGTTTTGTGAATTGGCACTATATGAATAAACTGAATTTAATTATTAAAAAAAGAGCAAGGCCTTGATCTCAACTATAAGATCATTTATATGTTCAAATATGTTTGCCCTCCCTTTGCTGAACTTTTAGTTTAACTTACAACTCATATTTTTAAAATCTTGATTCAAAATACATTCAGTAGACTGTGTGCAGTGTAGCCCACAAAGTTTTAGAGGCATGTTTTTTGAAAAACACAGTATGATGTCCTGAAATAACATAAAATATGAATTTGTTTCCTTACTTAAAATCAACTTTAAACTTTTCCCCATTACTATTAACCTATTTAAGTTCCTAGCTATGTTATGAAGTATTTAAGATTTCACGACACAGTAACCTCTGACCACATGTAAGGGGGAAGGCTATTGACTTTACTATCACAGAACCTTACATCAAAATAAAATCATTGTTCAATTTAAGGTAAGTATTTTTTTTTTTTTTCATTTTTTATTTTAACTAATGCCTCCAAGCATCCAGTGAATAATTAAAGTGAATGTTAGGCACATTTGCTGTCAGCCTTTTGATGTTAACATCAGTTGTTGATTATACTTTGAAACCATTTCGTTGACTTTATCGGATTAGTTTCTGAAATATTTTTAGGTTTGACAAAAACCATTTGAGATGTCAAATAGGGAAAATATTTGAAATGGCTTTCATCTTATGCGCTTTTAATTTTCAACTTGGAGGTAGTGGGTGTGCAGCCACCAGCCAATCGCATGTGAGGGTGTGAAGAGGACGGAAAGTGGTGATTCGTTCAAATTGCTTACAGACACACACACACACACACACACACACACACACACACATTAAAATATCTCATTAAAATTACAGGGTTTAACTTTGCTTTAACCTTAGTATAACTTTAACACATCTTTGTTATGTTAGAAATACAGTTAAATACAGTTAAAAAAGTAATTATATTCATTTTTTCAAGCCAATGTCTTTGGCCTGTATGAAAAATATGCAGAAGACCTTAAATAATAATAAGAGTACATAATAATGTTGTTATAATTTAAGATCTTTATTATATCTTCCGAATAACAAGCGCTTTTATTCCAGTCTAATTTTTTCCAACACAGAAAATCAAAACTTTACTTTTTCATTCAAAGAGCATAATAATGTCCCTGGTGTCATTAAAACTTATATAGTGAGACTCAGGAAAGGTCCTTAACTCCCCTTCTTGTTCGTGTTTATATTTTTTTTATCCTACTAGATTAGTGGGTTTTCACAAGAGGAACAAAACTTGAGGTTTGACGCGTTTTTCTGAAAGGCAGAAGTGAGATTGATGCTGTAGTGAGTTCTGTAAGTTGGCCAGAGCTCCCAGAAGGTGGTGGAGGAAGCACCTGTTCTGCAGCCATTATCTTCCTGCGCTCAGAAGGGCTCGGCAGTTCGACATATGATGGCCATTGTGCTGATATCCAAGCTCAGGATAAAGCTGTTTACTCGGCTCTTTCATGCATCACTCCATGTGCTTAGAAATGCGGTTTGATGTTTGCTCATCCTAGACAAAACAGAATAACAGCCATAGGTTGAAAAAAAGCATAGATACGGTATGCAATATTTTTATTATTTGTCTATTATAAAATATCATATTTTATTCTTAGTGAATTTAATGTAACAGCATCTTCATCTTTAATGGAGAAAACACTTTTCTAGTTTATTTTAAATCAAAACTACAGAGACCAGGCTCTCCACCAAATCACCTCCCTCTCATCCATCTGGACCGGTATATTATGGGATTGCAGAGGGTTAAAGTGGGGGAGTCTATGTTTGTTATCCAAAAGCTAATTTTGCATTTAATTTTGAAGCTTCATTTGAAAATATATATTTTTTTTACTTGCTACTCATTTTATTTTTAATTTGAAGTCGTATAATCAATCTGGATCCGTGCTTCTCCGTGAAATTGAGCCAGTGTTGCATAACTGGTCGTAAATATTACTTTAATATTTACTTTCTCAGCTAAAATTACCTGGACCTGATATTCGATTTTAGACCCATTCATTATTAATATTTTAAATCCAGTTTGTGGGGAAAAAAAATACCACAAAGGAGTGTTTTGGTCAGCACTAATAACAAGCAAATGCTTTTCATTTTTACACCTGCTCAGGTCAATACCTTATCTACTACCTGAGACGTTTACCAGGGAGACATTGAAAGCATTAAGCAAGTGGAAATTAAAATTACTAAAGCAGATAAAATCATTGCTCATTAAAGCAGGTGTGAAATGTCCATCAGCTGTTTATGAAGTGATCCATGGTTTTAAGAAACAGTGGACGTTCTCCTTCTGACCTCTACAGGTACAGAAAATCAATAAAAAGGACTGATTAGTGATTACCGTAGTGTAATAATAAAAAGTTTCTGAATCCATGGCTCCAACGTCACACTCTTTTTTTTATTTGTATGGGTTTTCCTACATCTGTTCGGTTGCATCAGTTCTGGAAGTCATTCCAGGGTTGGAGTTTGTTATACAATAATTAATGCCATTAAACTGCTTTGGATATCAATCCTCCCATTTAAACCCATAAATAATCAAATTTGGAAAAAATCCCGGACTTTCCTTGGATTACTAAAGGGAATTTTCTGCCTTTGTTTATAATCCACAAATTTTATTTTTACCCTAAGCCATTATTCAGCTTGTTAATGATTGGATGATGTATTGCTGTATTAACCCACTTTAAAAAGCTGTGAAATTCTCCGTGTTTTTTTGGGCTGAGACCCCTGGATGGTTTTAGATAGAATGGATCGGTTCTATTTGATTTATTTCAGTAGGGGAATACCGAATCCCCTGAAGGATTTATTCTTTTCCCTTTGTCAAGTTTCATGTGGTACATTTGCTAATGTTTTATATTTAGGATAACGCATCTGCCCCGAAGTTAACAAAATCTTCTAAAGCTATGAATCTGAATAACAGGGTTTAAGGGAAGTAATGCAAACTTTTCCAGATGCGTTTGTTGGTGGACTGTATCGCTAAGAAACAAGCCTTTTCTGTTGCAGGTTCTTTTTCTGGTTGTGCATTTCCTTAACATATGGTACTTATGAAACTTTAAGATGTTGCAGATGGCTTTATACTGTTGGACTAGATTACTTTTTTTTTTTACATTGATAGTCTTGATCGCAGTGTTCTAAAAATAACCTTGAAATAAACCTTATGTGCTGAGCGTTGCATAACATTGCCACAAAATTCCTTAAAAGTGTTGGTGGCAGGCAAAAGGCAGAGCTTTGGAACCGGCACCTCAGAGCCTTTTGTAATGGATCCAACACTGTGGTGCGAGCGATGAAGCCTCCACAGCCACTGGTTGAATAGCACTGTTATTATGGTTGTGTTGTTGACAGTTTGTTTTTTTTTCTAATCATCCTCCTGACCTTGACAGAAGCAGCAAAGTTTAAGGGAAACAAGTGTGCGCATGCTTGTGCGCCAAGCCACCTGGCTGGAGTGGAAACCTCTGCTTGTTTTGTCCACCGCTCATCCTGCAGCGCAGATAAAGACAGAACACCGGCCAGGCAGCACGCCATTGACCTTTTCACTCTCATACCACTGACACCTTGCACCGCACTTTCCGTCATTGTGTTGTCTTCCTGCCATGAGCCTTTACTATATGAACAAGGAAAGAATGAGGTAAAGGTAGGAGGATCATGGAAGCTGTCAAGTTTTCCTCTAGGCATTGTCATGAAACGTAAAACATCAGTTGGAAACTTTATTATTCTTCAGTACTGTCTCAAAGAAAGCTTCTACTGTAGATTTGAGATGACTTTGGTGCTTCCATGTTAGCTCACGGTATTCACACTGCTGCACTTTTCCCCACGTTTAGTAATGTGACTGCCCTGATCCATACAGTCGTATAAAAAAGTTTGGCCACCCCTATTAATTTTAATGATTTTGATTTCTAAATATTTGGGTGTTTGCACCAGCTATTTTAGTTTGATATGTCTAATAACTGATGGACAGTAATATTTCAGTATTGAATTGGGGCTTATTGGACTAACAGAAAATGTGCAATATGCATTAAAACTGATCATTTTATTGATTGAATACCCTTTGAATACCCTTTTCACTGACTTACTGAAACACAAAATCGGGTTGGTAACTTCATTAAGATTTGAACTTCATAGCCAGGTATATCCAATCATTAGAAAATATATTTAAGATGGCCAGCTGCAAGTTGTTCCCCTGGTTGAAGATTCATCATGGCCACCTCAAAACAACTCTCAAAAGATCTGAAAACAAAGATTGTTCAACATAGTCGTTCAAGGGAAGGATGCAAAAAGTTGTCTCAGAGATTTAAACTGTCAGTTTTCACCGACTGACCCACAGCCTCCACTCTGGGTCTCTGAGCAAGACCCTTAACCCCACACCGCTCCCTGGGTGCTGCACAATGGCAGCCCACTGCTTCCCAACTCTTAATACACTCTTAATATTTCATTGGACCACCTTTAGCTTTTACTGCACAAGCTGGTAGAGTGTGATCACTGTGCAAAGTTTTTTCCCTCACATCCCAAAGATTCTCAATAGGGTTAAAGCAGGGGTTCTCAAGTCCGGTCCTGATGAGCTACCACCCTGTAACGTTTAGATCAGGGGTCTCAAACAGGTTCCAGAAAGGGCCATGTGGCTGCAGGTTTTCTTTCCAACCAAGCAATAGCACACCAGACTCCAGTCACCTCATCAACTGAGTGCAATCTGAACATGATGACTTGATGAAATGAATGAAGTCTGGTGTGCTATTGCTTGGTTGGAAAGAAAACCTGCAGCCACATGGCCCTTTCTGGAACCGGTTTGTGACCCCTGGTCTAGATGCATCTCCTTTCCAACACACCCGAAAGGCTCAATTCCCTTATTTAGCTCAGCAGAGCCACTCATTTGATTCAGGTATGTTCAAAAAGATGCACAATAATAGCTTTTGAGGACTGGACTTGAGCTTCCCTGGGTTAAGATCTGGGATCTCTTGGGGCCAATCCATGTGTGAAAAAGATCTCTCATACTCCCTAAATAGTGGGACTCTGTCCATTTAGTATATTTAGGTAGTCAGCTGACCTCATTCTTTCAGCTCATACTATCGTTGAGCGCAGACCTGACCAGTTGCAGCAATCTCAGACCATGGCGCTGCCCCCACAGGCTTGTGCAGTAGACACTAGGTATGATGGGTTCATCACTTCACCTTCCTCTCCTTTTACCCTGATGCTCCAATCACTCTGGAACCAGGTAAATCTGGACTCATTAGACTATATCACCATCTGTTGTTGCTCCAGGTTCCAATCTGTATGCTTCCTAGTAAGTTTAAGTTTTTTACTGTATTTTTATTTTATTTTTATTTTTGGTTAACCCTTCCTAATAACTGGTTTTCTTATGGGTGTCTCGTGTCTGCCTAAATATGGTAGTTGGTTCCACAGCCTGATAAGTAAAAGATCTGCCTCCCATTCTACTTTAAGAAGTTCTAGGAACCACTAGTAAACCTGCAGATTGAGAGAGGAGAGCTCTGTTAGGAATATAAGGTACAATCAGATCTGTTATCATTTGATACAAGATTGAGGTTGGTTATCTAGGCCTTTAAATGTGAGAAGGATGATTTTAAATTCTACTCTGGATTTAACAGGAAGTTAATGAAGGGAAGCTAAGAAAGGACAATTATGATCTCTTTTTTTATTTTTAATCTAGAGTTTGTGGACTTCCTGATAGTAAAAAATTACGGTAATCCAGCCTTGAAGTAACATTTAAATGTATAATCCTGTTTCTCAGCATCACCCCATGGCAAGATATTTCTTGTTTTGCTGTATTCTGTTGATATATATTCAATTAATCTTTTTGATATGGGATTCAAATTGCAAGTCCTGGTCAAAAATAACACCAAGGTTATTATCATCCGAGACTAATTTAATGCCATCAAGATTAAGTGACTGACTAATCAGATGCTTTCATCAAAGGTTTATATCTAGACTGAAACTACACTAGGAGATCTGGGCTTTAGTAGGGAAAGCTACTGAAACCTAAAGTCTAACATTTTACTTCATTATTTGCTTTGTTTTGATTTTTTTTTTTAAAGGCTCAATTTTGCATTAGCTGCTCTTGCAGAGACATCACTATCTTGCCTTTGCTAATAATACAAATGAGCACTCACTGCAGAAAGGCTGAACAGTTGCATCAGTTCTTAATTTGGCCAAAATGTGTATCAACTAGTCAAAGCCTTAAACCAACCATTTATCGAGACACGTTGATCTCCTCTCTGTTTATCTGATAAAACAATTGATGAGCACCTGACTATATATCCTGTAGAACACCTTAGTGTTTAAACCGAAGCTGACTGACTTTAGTAAACTTAGTCATAAACTGTTTGACAAAACACTCATTACTTGGGTCTCCACGTGCTCCATTAAATCCATAATAGCATATCAGATATTACTCCTCTTACTTTGATTTCTAACTCTACTGACAATCCTGTTGTGAAAGGTTTGTGGGTTTCAGCTCATGTGAAGTAACAGGAACCCTTGAGGTGGTTTCCAATCCTCCAGAGTCGGTCTGTTTTTCCCAGTTACACGATGCTGGTTTGTAGACTGAAGGCTATAAAGTTTTTCTCACTTCCATGGTTTTAACAGAGTGCAAATAAGGTGACGTTTAAAAAAGGTGCTCCCTCTGTTTCTTTTGCCTGTAGTCATCCCTCACTGCGGCTGCTCCAGTAACAGCCAGCCTGCGCCGGCTTGAGCAGGCATTAGTGCCCAGTCATAGCATAAGAATCTCATCTTGTCCTGCTCAGACAATTGTTCCCATTTTCCCTTTTATCTCTATAATTGCTGCAGAACTATATGAATATCAAAAGCAACGATCCGAGTTACTAAATTATCACGCTGCCAGTCTTCTGGCCAAACTAAGGCACATGATGCGGAGGGTTTAACTGGAGGGCAGCGGTTTAGTGTGCTTTGACATCAGCAAGTGTGTCTCAGAGTTCCTCTGTCATTTGATTAGGGTCTAAAATGGGAACAAGTGATGCCCTTTCTCTCTGCACCATGTGTGGGTTTCAACGTGTGGGCATGGCAATGTTTAAAGGCCAGCTTTCCTATGCATTGACCTTTGGACGCTGCAGCACTACCCTGCAGTGGAACACTTAGCAATGCAATAGATGAAGACACACCAGAGTGGAAGCTGCTTTTAGGTAGTTCTTCCACTGCCTCTGTTTTGTTTCCCGGCTGTTCTCTGTAGCTTTGTCACTCAAAGGGCAAGGCTCCTACAAGTCTCTCTCTTTTTTCTTTTTTTTCCTGTGGTGTTATGCCTGGTAACCTTTTCACAAATGTCTTTGATTATTTTCCTCTTGTCAAACCTCACCAGCACTTATTTCACACTTATGAATGTATTGTGTAATAAATAAGAAAAAAAAGTTCAATGTTTTTAAAATTTAGATTATGTTCCTGTGTGTATATATCTATCAGTTGCCATTTATTCTTTAAATGACATTTGCAGAAAGCACTGTTTAATGAAACAATGGCAGCCACTGAGAATATCATAAGGTTCATTAGGTGTCCCGAGCCCGTAACATCATCAATGACCCCTCACCCCCCCACCATGGACTGTTCTCCCTGCTGCCCTCTGGAAAGAGGCTTCGCAGCATTCAATGCAGGTCCAGCAGATTCTGCAACAGCTCCTTCCCCACCGCCATCAGACAGCTGACAGCTGCCATCAATGGCAAAGACTCTGCATCAAACTGATCATATCAATGCGTTTTCTTTTGCACCGTTTTCTCCCACAATGTTTACATTTGATCACTGCTATACTTAAAGAAAAGGGAAATGTCACATACAAAACAAAATTTCATTTTGTATACACTATGTGTATACAAGCGATGCGCTTCCGCTTCTGTTGTTAATACGATACTCCACCCAAGCTGCAAAAATCAAGGCACTTTTTGCTTTTAATTACATTTAATAAACATTAGGCTAGCATAAATTATTAAATGGTTATTTTCAAACAGTACATATAACCTATGAACTCTAATATAAATCACACAATTGTTTTTCACACAGTTAATCTTTTGCATGGAGCTGTCTCTAAAAACTTAATTAAAACACAATAATGCATACCTGGTGTCTGACACTGCAGCTACAGTACGTCTCCAATATAAGTCAATTAGGGATGTCCTAATGCCGTATGGTATTGGATATCGGTCCAATACAGGCAAAAAACTAAACCAAATACAAAAAATTTGATTGTATTACCTATTCATTGACTACATTAAAGCTGAAAGATCCTGCCATGCCTTTTCCTGTCAACAAAACATCAACCAACATTGTGAATTTTAATTAGGCTTTTAAAAAATGTCTAATAAAAGTTAGGGACATATGATCTATTGTGTATAACCCAGGAATTTTCCTTTTCTGTGAAATGAATAAACAGCCATAGTGTACAGCACTATTCTTTCTGATGCGGTGAAAAAAATCTGAATTGCACATCTGACCTGAAAGAAATCTGATAATTGGAAAACACTGGAAACTTGGCTAAAGATTTAAAGAGTCTCTTGTCATCTTCCGGGCTATGCACTTCCAAATGTGTTTATCTCCTTCATGTCAACAATGAATGGCATAGCTGGAATAGTTTAGAGTTTTTTTTTTTTTTTGCACTTGTCCTTGGATCCTGTGTGGTCACACTGCACATACACACACATGCACGCAAACACCTCACCACAATGCAGCTTTTAGCAGATTTCCTGTGGCCTATTGTATCTGCTGGAAGATGGTGGCATCCTGGACCAAAACTCCAGGTTGAACAAACCAAATCCCTCCCTCTCTCCTTCTTTCCTCACTTCCGCTCATAATCGCCCTCTTCCTGTGCTCCTTCTCCTCTCCGTCTGCTTTGTGCATCTCGTCTGCTCTTGTTTTTATTACCTGCACCACCTTACACATCCATTTAGCCATTATTCCATCTGTTTTGCTCTTGCCCTCCCCTTCGTACAGCCTATCATCTCTCTACCCCCCATCTGTTAGACCAAAGGAGCAGTCTAAACAACATATTTTTTAGCCAATTAAGCCTCCAGCAAAAGGGAAGAAAAAAAACAGACACAAACACTCAAACTCTCTGACCTGCGTACTCAGTCCGCTTTTGTGCCATGTTGATTCAATAGTTGTTACATCAGAGGAAATGCTCTGTAACTATACATGTCTATGTAAACACTGTGCCACAAAAGCTGTTTTTTTTTTGTCAACCTGCAGATGTTTTCTGTCAGCTTGTCATTTGTTAATTCTGCTGCTTCTAAAATTTAATCCTTTTCCTGGATGCATTTTATGATACTAAAAAAATGTTTCTGATCTTTTTTTTTTTTCTAAATTGCTTTCTAAAATACCGTATGTGGAATTGTGCAATTATTCTCAGTAAACAGTGTTTTTGAATAGATGAATATAAACAGATCATTATTGTAGTGAGAAGGGGGGGGGGGTCTCATTATTGGGAAATCATTAATCAGCTCTACTTTTCTAAGGTGTTAATGATGTTCAATGTTTAACCCCAGGCAATTTAAAATAATGCATATATTTTACTCCCTAACAGACAGGTTAAACTTTTCTCATGCATTTTCAGTCGAGATTAAACATGGTCTTACTGTGTTTGAGCAAGAAGCACACCTGTAATTTAAAATTTTAGATTGGATCAGGTAGCTTCTGTCACATGTCAATAAACCCATAAGCTATGCTCTTAAACTCCCAATTGCCCACCAATCTGCATATTGGTGTATAAATTAGTGTTTTTGCAAATGTAGATGCAGCAGCACTCAATTGTTCAGCTGGACTAGAGAAAAGCTCCGTAATTACAGCGCATCAAAGAGTGTTACAGAAGAGTCGGACCTTTACCTTTAATTTAATACAGTTTAATGTCCAGTGTTAGGCTGTTTCTAGGTTCTTTAGTGCTTTTCTGAATTAAAATGCTCCACATGGTGTGGCTTCGTCCATGATAGTCATGGAAAATCATTCTAATCACGCTACTTCCTGCTCCATGGCGTGCTCAGTAGACGTAATTGCCGCACTAGAACAGGATGTCCTGTTTTTGCTTTCTGTAGGGTTTTTAGCCATGACGTTAGGCAGTAATATGCTGATGCCCGGCCACTACGTTTAAGTGTTAAATGTTTTTCCAGGAGGCATATTTACAGTTGTGGGTTAGAGTTGTTTCTTGGGGTATAGATATGACGTGACACGCCACCACAGAACAGCGTCTTACGTAATGGCCATTAGGGGTGGTGTTTATCGTACCTGAACACAGTGAGTCAGGATGGTGATGGAGGTCAAATAAGACTCCAAGAAGAGGAACATAGAAGATTTACCAAACCTCCATGGCCAAAGCGGCTAATTAGGAAAAACTCATCTCTAAATTATTTCAGTGTGTGATAATTCTTCTGCAGGTTTCTAGGGCTTTTACAGGCTTATCAGGTACGCAATGATTGCAGAGGACTCAAAAATCCTTTATGATTAAACATGCATGTTCTTTTTCTCCCCCCAAATGTCTCTGCAGTTCTGCCAGCCTGGAGGTTGGAGGCTGTCTCGAGAAAGGAAAGCACCCACTTTCTTCACCGTTGTGCTGACAGACATCGATTCAGACCGCCACTACTGCGCCTGCCTCACATTCTACGAGGCTGAAGTGAACTTGCAGGTGAGGCCTGTTGCCCTGACTCCCACTCAGCTTGTTCCTGCAAAGGAGTTTTCACAAAATAAAAGAACACAAGAAGGGGTTGTAGAGAGAAATCATTGCTATTCAAATCTCTTGTAAGATTATTCTGTGTTTTCTGGACTAGTGATGAGCACGAGGCTATCATCGTGCCATGGTTTTCCTTGCATGTCTGTCTGAACCCCTTAAGGCAATCTCAGTTGGACAGTCCAATGGTACTCTGTTAACAATTTCCTTATTTTATTTTGTTTTTTCTTTGGAAACCTGTTTGAGTCTTTTTTGCTTGTAGGAATGCTTGTCGCGTGTGTGAGGTCTTCCAAGATTTCAGGCATTATTTGAAAATAAAAGGCTGTTTGGATCCTATCTAATAAATTTTCACTTGGCTGAGGGATTCTCTCCTACAGACTGAAGATGGACCTGTTCTTTTTCCAGCTCAGTTCGTTTGTTTACACGTCAGCACAACATTGGGTTTGACTGCAGATCAGCGGTCATGGCATAAATGTTCGGAGCTCTCATTATTTATTGATTACAACACACATGTTTGGAGGAGAACATTTTATACTGGAGAATTAACTTGTTAATCTGTGTTTCTACCAAAAGCCCAGAGGTAATTGTTTCACTGTGTCGAAGGCCCTTTGTAGGATGCCGTAGACGGCGCCTGTCCCCCTGCCCACGGTGACTTCACATCCTTTCACATGTGGACAGCATTCATCAATCCCATTCCAGTCAGATCAGCGAAACGTTTTCACGTTAAATTTGAAAGGCAGTCGTGCATGAAAAATGCGTCCACTCCAGGCGAATACAACAGTCATTTTTCTGGAATGTTACAAGATTCCTTTCATATTTCCACAGTTTTTTACCTCAGCTTGTGGTAATCAAACAATAGCCTTGACTTTTTTTTTCTTCAAAACTAAGCACATTTTCCTGATCTAATCAAAACATCAGAGAAAAAAGGGTTTGCACTAATGTGGCGCTTCAAATGAAGAAAATCACCAAAATGAGACCAATCATTTGCTTTTCTCAAGAATCTTTGCAAGGGGTCCAATCTAGAGTCTTTAACTCCCACAACTCATCACTGCTTCGAGAAGTTCATCTGATATAGATGAACACATGTTGCAGTTTAAGCTTGAACTGCACGACACTGGATAGATTATACTTTTGCCATTTCACCATGTTGGTCATCTGTGTCCTATGTGGTTACCTTGTGCAGGCAGACCCCATCCAGCATAACCTGCATGCAAGCCTGATCTTATGAAACTTTTATACCTAATCGTACATTAATATTACTAAATAGTGTCTTAAATAATGAACAATTTAATTCTAAATAGGGCTGAAACAATTAGTCAGATGAATCATGATTATTGAAATAATCATCAACTAATTTAGTAATCAATTAATCGTTAAATGGAATACAGAGACTCTAAAGCATGCCTTTAGCTGATAGAGCAACACACTTAGAGCAGTAATTATCAACAGATTAATGAATTTGCAAAATAATCATTATTTGCAGCCCTAATTCTAAGTAATCCTTTGTGACATTGATTTGTTGCACATTAAAAACTGTAGTGTTATATTTTCTCACTATGATGTGTTGCTGCTAATCGTCGTAACAATTATTTACAGTTCCTCTCTGAAATCACACTGAGCTTTAACAACTCAACCTCTGTCAGTAGTTATTAGCGAGGCACCGACCGATCGGCCAACACCTACATGTGAACCACATCTTATCCACCAGTCTTACTATATTTACCTCCATAAAGGTTTTGAAAATCAGTCAATGTTAATACTCTTACTATTTTTATATTTCAGAGCTTTACGTCATGTGCAATTAAAAGAACTTAAATGAGGACTGGAAAGTTGATGATGTATTGTGGCATTATAACACCTGACAGTGTCAGTTGTTTAAAATAAAAAAATCGGTGCTAGCCAAAATTAGAAACTGCAGCTCAGGCTTTTTAAAGATCAGTGATCGACTGGAGGATTGCAATCGCCGCGTTTCTTACAGCACTTGTCAGACTTAAGGGCAGCGGGCCGAATGTGGACCCTCACAGCGGTTTATCCGAGTCTGATGAGCCAAAAAGTACCATTTAATCTCATAAAGTAGATCTCTTTAATTATATACATTGGCTGGAACTGCAAAATGTATGTGAGTAAAGTTATTATACAAATTCTAAATGAAATAAAATATTTCACTTATACAGCTGCATCTATTTAATAATAACTTTTAAAACCTAGATATGATATGAAAACGAATTTGACAAATTTGCCTCTGAAGACATCACAGTTGCTTACCAAATCCCTCCTATTTACCAGGTATAAAGATTGTACTTTACATAATTAGAATATTATTTAGATTACATTTTGTAACTCATTTTATAAAGATATATTCCACCAAAAACATGTTAGGTTTTTTTTCAACTGTAATACATTTTTACATTTTCAGTTCTCTAATTGTAATTGATTTTGATAAAGTTGTCAGCCAGAAACATACCCTGCTAAAGAGTCTGGCTGTGCAGAGTCTGTATCCAGGCACACTTATGGAAAGTTGTGGGGAAGGAAAAAGTGTGTTAGAATAAAGGGCAGCAGCAGCAGGTGTAACGGCTGCATAGAGAGGATTGTTGGTCCGTGTTTCTAGAAGCAGTGCATACAATCGTATCCAGGACGCGGCCTGCAGCTGTTACATGTCTGATGTTAAGTAAAGTAGGAATCAGAAAGTCTTTTATTCAGTCCTATAAAAAAAGAAGAAAAGTCTGGATTTGTCAAAAAAAAAAAAAAAAAACAGTAACTGGTTTTCTTATGCTAAGCAGCAAAAGCAGAAGCGTTCACCAGAATTAGTCAATGCATTCTCCAAGTTAAAACCTAAAAACCTATTTTTACATTTTTTTGTGTCCGTTATGCACTGACTGCCATGGTTGAGTGAACTTCCTATTTTCTAAGAACACGGTCAACATTTCAGTGTTTACAGAAAAAGAAAGTTTGACTGTGCTGCTCTGTAGGCTAAAGCAGTCTTTGGTGGTTGACTTGTTTTAAAGTCTAACAGGAAACAAGAAAAGATCAATTCTGTTTGCAAAATACACTTTTCTGTTTGTTTGTTTTCCACTTCTCCGAAGTTTTGATGATATTCAAGTAAAGCCCCTAGCGGAAGTGTTTATGAATGCTAAACTGACATTTGATGAAGGCACGTGGATAATAAATAATGTACTTTATAAGATGAACTGTAAGACCGTATCGTTATTTCCTTCTTTGTCATCTCTGCCGTTAAACGGTATTCTCAGCTACCTTTCGCCTCCTCACATCCCTGCAGACATACTCCAATATTCCCTTTAAAGCCCAGAAGATCCTCCTGAAACTTCAGGGTGTTTTGACAATCTTCTCTGACGTTCTTATCTGCTCACATGGATCTCTGGGAATGTTCAGACAGCCCATGCAGGAATGTGTTTGTTTAATAATTAAAGCAAATTCTAAGAATAATGGAGAAATATGACCGACATCTGACTGAGGTATTTTAAAGCCTCCATCATGAGATTAGTAAGCATTCTCTGCATCTCTTCACCACCTGGAGATAAAAAAAAGATGGTGCTTTAACTAGGCCACCAGTGGGGTGACAACTACACTAAAACTGAAATGCATATTTCTTTGCTTTTTTTTTTATATTGTTCCATTAAAAACATGCTGGGAAAAAAACTGTTTTTATATTACAGCGACGGTGTTCAGGGTCCTCATTCTTTTTTTGTTCTTTTTCCATTTTATTTTCTGTATTTAGTCATCCTTTTGGGATTCGCACTAGAAGCAAATTTACAACCATAACTAAAACCTTTTTTTTTCTCTCTATTTTGTCCTCAGAGGGAAAATATCTCCGCTAATAGTTTTGTGTTTGTCTTTTGTTGGTGTATTGTGATAAATTTTCTTTTACAGCTTTTTTTTTTTCAAGCTTAATTTGTGATGCACTTTATTTGTTTTACAACCTCCCATAAAGGAAAATGATTGGAAACTAAATTATAGGCAATTTTATTCCTTAGCTTCCAAACATCTTGGATCACTGAGGAATATTTGTCTCAAAGAATGCGCACGTGCCGAGTAATACTTGCCAGATTTGTACTAGACTATGTGATAAGCTTGGAGCACACTATGTATCCCTAAACCAATCTAGGAGCTTAGTGCTGCTTATTGGTACTGGCCGGCTCTACCGTCCGCTTCCAGGTGTATGACTCTGTTTCTTTTTTTATGTTTTAGGGCTCCAAAAGCATTGAGGCTGATGGAGATGAAGATGAGGAGGAAGAGGAGGACGGTCTGATCCAGCCAGCTCAAATCTTTGCACCAAAAAGTCTCATCCTCGTGTCCAGACTGGATTATCCTGAAATATTCCGGGTAATAACGGACCGTTTGATTAAATCTTGATTAAAAATATTTTTCTGTTTTTCCAGGAGAAATTCCTGACATTTTTGCTCGAATTATTGCTTTATCTTTGTTATCTTGAGATCATCAGAATCTACGCTGTGTTGTCTGGAGCATAGGTCAAGTTGGTTTAAGTGTAAGCGTGCGCGTCACTGCAGGGAATTGGAGGTATAACTTAAGCGCCTCTTATTATCCCTTCGAACAAAATTTTATTTTAAGGAAAATTTTTTACGTCATTAAGTCATCTGCTGATCGAAACTGTCCAAAGTTTACCCAATTGTCCCTGCAATCAATTTTCTTTTGCTGTCATGATAATAATAATATGCTGTATATTAAACTGCTATCCATGTTTTGCTTGCAGGGATGCCTGGGACTGATCTACACTGTGCATATTGACAGCCTGAACTTCCCTTTGGAGAGCCTGGTGGCCAGTCTCTTTACCTTTCAGGTTCCTGTTGCAGGTGGATCTCAGGTAGGCCTTCTTTCTGCAGCTGGAAGTTCGTCCGAACTCCACCGGTCTAACAAAAAATAATCCATCACTGCATACAGAGGAAGTTTGAGGCCTGATTTGTGTTTGTTGTGCAGCCAGTAGGGACGTCGTAAGCAGAGGTGAAAGTAAGCCAGAGCTGTCTGGTACTGCGTACCAATAAAAGATTTAGGGGCGATCCGTGGTTCCATCAAGAGCTGCTGGCTGCTTTTTTGTGTCACAGTTGCCAGCTTGATGGGACGAATGTGCTGTTGTTAAATTTCACACTCACTCATTCAATGTTTGTCTGATGCACACTCAACTCTGGCAAACTTTGCTCCACCAACTGTGCTTTTGCAGATGTACGTATTTGTGCGCTCCGTGCGTAAAGGTCCTTGTCTGCACTTGTCGTTCACCTCGATTCCCTCAGTAGCTCATCGCATTGCCGACTCTGCCATCGCTACTTAACATACTATATGTGGCTAATTAACACTATCGACCAAATGCAAGACAGACAGACAGATCTGTCCGTGTATAGAGTAGAGGATTGTATAGATATATACGTATATAGATTATATTGGTCTCAATCTGGAAAAAAATAGAACGAAAACACATGCAGAGTATAATAAAAAAAATATAGGCATTAGACTTTTTAAAAAAAATTTATTTTATAGTACCGGCACAAATTTCCATCTATTTCAGCCCTGGTGTTGAGGCAAGGCTAGAAAGCCGTCTGTAATGCTTTAGACCACATGATTAGGTTTTTTGGGGGGGGGGGGGTTTATGTTAAACAGAGCTATTTTCTTCTGTACACTGGGTTCAAGGTTAGTGAGCTTTAAATCTGGCAAGATTGGAAAATAAAAGAGTGATATTATAGTTAGGATCCTTTTATAGTTGGGATTTTTCATGGTGTCTCTTGTTTAGAAGGCAAGTAGAAACGTTTTTGTTTTTATTTTTAGAGAATTTATCATTATTATTTATTTTTAGTTTCAACTTTTTAATATCATGTTGTTTTTTTGTGCTCAAATTTGGTTTTCTTTTGATTTAAAAAAAACAAAGAATAATAAAAAGACAAATATTTGAGACAAACTAATCCTATAGCTATACTTTTTTTATCTGGCTATGTCATATTTGGCATGGCCAAATAAAAAAATTAAGCAGTTATTATTTTTTTTCATTAATTCAAAGAAACCTGAACATTGAGGGCTTTATGAAGGTAGATTCGTTTCTTCGTCATTCAATCAAAAAAAAGGTTGTGTTAATCAGAAATATATATTTTCAATTAAAAAAACCTTCACTTCAATGAAAAATAACTTCTAAATAAAAAAAAAAGTATTTGAATGCAAAAATATATTTGAGACTCAAAAAAAAATACATTTGAACAATGCTTTTCTTTTAATGAAAATGTTTTTTGTTCATTGAAGTAAAGTTTTTTTTTATTGAAAATATTTTTTGTGATTGAAGCAACCTTTTCTTTTTTTTTGATTGAATGATAAAGAAACAAATTACCTTCATAGGGCTAGGGGGGTAGCTATTACATTGTAATATACAATATCATTGAGCTGTTATGAACTCATTTTTCAGTGCTGATATACAGAAGTATTCAGCCTAACATAAACATCTGTTTCCAAGTTACTAAAGGTGATTGAGGAGGTTGGAGGCACAGATAAGCAAGTGCAGAGGGAGGAAAATGTGGATTTATCATTGCAGTATTTAACTTTAGATTGAAAGCTATAACAATCACAGCTGTTTTTAAAGTATTTGGTAGCTGGGGCTGACCACGGTCTGGCTCAAACTAGAATGACGTACGAGGTGTCAGATGGGCAATCACCGGGTATCCGAAGACTCCGGCCAGGAGATATTCAGCATCCAAAGGCAATGATGAGGAAAAAATGTTTGTAATCTAGTTGTGTATTCATGTAATTCATTTTTTCTTAAAATAAGCGCATTTTTCATTGAATTGAGGAGGTAAGTGAGAAACTTTGCCAATGGATCAAGACGATTTCCCTTTAAAATAAGAAAAAACAATTGTATTCTTCTATTTCAATCTAATTTTATCTAATTATTGTAATTTAAGAGTAAAAAATACTAATTCCATTGGCAAATCATCTGATCTACCTACTCAAATTAGGGATAAATACACTTAATTTAAGAAATATTGACTTATTTCTAGATTGTTTTTACAGTTCTTAAAAGAGCTGTAAAATGTTTTTGTCTCGTCTTTTGACCATTTGGCATCCAAACCTCCATCTATTAAAACCCATTTCTAGGCCATTTTGGTCTTTATGAGCTTAATAACAGGACTTTTTTTTTTAAACTACAAAGCTGATTCAAGCTGATTTAAAGACCACAGTCAGGGATTTGTTGTTACCCACGGAGCAGAGTAAAGTTTTTTTCTTGTAAAAAAAAATTTCTCATGTTCTGTAACCAAAGCAGAGTTTTCTTTATAAAAACAACAGTTCACCTGACCATAAATCTTTCTTACTGATTGTTGGGTATGCTACAGCTTGACACCGAGGTTGATGCCTGTGGAAATTTACCAAAACATCCCTGTGACATGTTTTCTCCTCTTTGTGTTGCTTTTCAGAAACTGTTCAGCCTGGGAGCAGGAGATCGGCAGCTCATCCAAACGCCTCTGAACGACACCTTACCCGTCACCTTTAAGAGTGTTGCCCTGCTCTTCCAGCAGCTCGGTGGGTTCAGGCTCTAATAACCTGTAATCCTGAGACACGTTGTGACTTTCTGGGTCATATAGGTGAAATAATACAATTAGATGTTACCTCTGTTTGCACCTTGTTGCTCAGTTTCCCTGTTGTGTGACTGGACCGCACACCATTACATATTCTTAGCTGTAAAATGTGTTTTAAAATTCCATATAGCCGCTAACTGTGTGTGAAATCCACTTAATTTATTCTTTTAAAATGTTTGTGTCTGTTTATCACATGATTTGCACTATTAGAGTCAAGAGACTCGCTGAAAGCCATCAAGAGCTTCATGTAATTTCTATATTGTTGCTTGGGGAACATGCTTGCTTTTCACTTTTCAGTTTTCCCATAATTTGCCTGAACTGGAATGAACACATGATCCAGATTTGAAGCAGTCTTCAGGTTTCTCTTGGTATAGGTTTTGCAATCCATTGATTATGTGAATTTAGAGGATTTGCACAGGAGATCTACAGGCTTTGTTAAATGCGTTACACACGGCTTATTGATGGTGACTCATACCTGGGGGGGGGGATCTGGCGTTCTGCTCACCTCTTCATGGTTTGGGAAAAATCACATTATGAGCTATTGAGCATTAACTTGTACTTGAGGTCATCCGGGAAGAGCCACACCTATTTTTATTTTGCAGCATGGACTTATTAGCAGAGGGGGACATTGAAAAAAAAAATCACCTGACATGTCTTCTGCAATGGAAAGTTTGCTTCCATTCGATGAGGGGAAAGTGCTTTAAACCAGCCTCTATTTCATTTGTGCCTTAGCACAGTCCTTTCTTTTTTTTATTTAGACAAAATGAAGAACATACACACGATAGTTTTAATTGGGGTTATGCATTTGCAGCCAACCTAGATACACATACCCATGTTTACATTAAAACCTTCCACTGGCTGTCCAGTCCTCATAAACCTGCTTCATTAATCAGTACTTGCAGTTTTGTTTGCTCATTTTACAGCCATTAGACATGTGTGGAAAAGCTGCTCAGCTTTAATTTTGTTTAGTTAACTTTCAGGGTAATAAAGGGCAATGCAGAGGAAGGGTTTAATGGAACATGGGGGGGTTGTGATGCATGTTTTCAGCTTTTTTTAGTGGCCTTTTGATATTTGGAGCATGAAAATTAGAAATGTCCTTAATTATTCGTTATTAAATCATTTTCTTTTTCTGTTTTGATTCAAATATTTCAAATAAAGCATATGATAAAAGTAATATAATATAATATATAAAAGGTAAAGCACCTTATTTAATGTTCTATCTCTGAGTTTTGGGTGTGTTTTCAAAGTTTCTAGCTGCCATTAGTTTATTTATTTTTTTAGAAAAGGTACTTTTCTTCTTGATTCCCATACTTTTTAATAGGACATTAACTTATTCTATTTGGATTGCTTCCTTGTTTAAAAGAAATCTTATGATTGTTTGATCTGGAAACTGAAACTTAATCAAACGGGTTTAGTTTTCAACACTAACATTAGGAAAGTCATTTAAGGATTGGAAATAAAAATTGAAACATTTCCAACATTTAGGGCAACTTTTGGTCTTGAACGTCTCCCATAGGCTCCATTTTTACTCACTTTCTTGTTGTTGAAGGACTTTCATCTTGGCATGGGAGGCCTGAGGTACTCTAGGTTTTTTGTAACCTTCTAGATGAGTTATAAATGAACTATTGGAATAATTGCATCGGTCATTCAATACTTAGAAGGTTCACCACTGCTCTTTTTTCTTCATAATATCGCTGTAAGGGAATCTCAAAGCCTTAAAAATTTCCAGAATGATAATCAAGTCAAGCCTAATATATGTAGTTGGTGCTTAATATTTCCTAATGTATCATCTTAGATGGAAAACATTTTCCCCTCCCTTATATAATATATTTATTATCTATTTTCAGAGAAATGAACACTGATCAATTGATGGATTATATATAGATTTGGGGTGGTTTTATCTCTACTGATTGGGTCATCTTTACATCCATATTAGGATGGCTGTGCAGACATGCTGGTTGGTATATCGCTGTGTGTGAGCACAGGTCACAGAGTCACCGGAGAGGAATGTGTGTTTAACATGTCGCGTTGCACAGGAAGTACATCCCCCCTCCGGGGTCAAGACAAAACGGGCCATCAACAGCCCCGCTGTTTGTTGTTGGTGGGCTTTGTTTTCCTTCTTTCTGCTGCTGTTGTTAACTTCTCTTATTTACGGCTCGGAAATACGTGCCTGTTTCCATGAGATAAGTTCACACCTTAACTATTCTGAACCTGGACTTAAGCTTGAGTTATGTTTTGAATATTTTCACCATAGAAAAAGTCATAAAATTGCAAAGAACTTAATCGCTTTCTTTCACTCTATCCAGTTTAGTTGGAAGGAATTTGTTGAGACTCGTGTTTCCTGTTTATCAGTGGCGGGCTGCTTTCTGGCAATGTAGCTTCCAGACCCAGCGCCCCAAGCGGTGCGGATATGTCTGCCAGGGATTCTGTCTTCTTATCACCCAATGTGTGATGCATTGGTCTGTCAGATGCTTGATGGGAAACAATAACAGGAACTATAAACTTAGAATTCATCCTGATTGTCACACCGGTATTTGAGATATTATTTATAAAGTATGAGAGGATGTGATTTCCTTTGTTTTTCGGTCACATGGGGCTATGAATGATTTTTAGTTTTTATGCAATTTGAATAAATCACAACAGTTCTCAGAAAAGTTAGAGTAAGTACAATTATTATATATTTAGTTTCTGGGTTAAAGTAGCTCATATGTTTTATTGTAAATTAAATCATGATGTTGCTTATAAGAAAAAAAAACAAGTCAAAGGTTAAATGTAATTTAAAGAGAGTTTGTTTTACTTTGCAGTCTTCTGAAATCATTTTATATATTTGCAGAAGAAAAGGAATTAAAGGTATAGTGGAGGATGTTCTTTTTCCGAGTGGATCATCAAAATAAGTGGTCCTGAAATGGGCTCGTGCACGCTTTTGCACGTGTTTAAGAGGCGTTCCCACTACGGACCAGATACAGGGTTGTGCATGTGCATTTTTTTTTTCCTTTTTTTAAGTGGAGAGGGTGAGTCTTTTCAAAAGTTTGTGAAAATCCTCCACTATACCTTTAATACCTCTATACCTTTTAATTTATATCTAATAAAACAGAAAGAGATGCTGCTAAAATCAATCAACTCACTGTACCACTTCAGGCTTCTTCCTCTTTCCATCATAAAGCTAACAGTTCGTTCACTGTCCCAATCCTCAGTCACCTTCAGATTTTGCTGTTTGTTTCCAGGAGCATTCTTTTATGGTATCTTTAATGTTCTGGATGCTTTCAAAGATACGCTGCTCTTTTGAATTGTAGCAGAAATCACTAAAGTTGTGATTGACATTAGTGAAACTCCCAAATGAATTGTGTTTGTTGTAATCTGTTTTTGATAGTGTTCATGATTAATGAGGAGTGTTTGAAGAATGAACTGGAACTGAGAGGAAGCCAGATTAAAAGCTCATCTTTTTCTCTTTTTTTTTCAGGGATCCAAAATGTTCTCAGCCTGTTTTGTGCGGTTCTGACAGAACACAAGGTTTTGTTTTACTCCAGCAGCTACCAGAGGCTGGGAGAAGCATGTCGTGCCCTGGAAGCCCTCATGTTTCCTCTGAGATACAGGTGAGTGTGCAGCTGTGCACAATTGACTAATACTCAGGTGACTTTCCACTAACACTGCTTTTATGGCTCACAAGTCTTGTGGTTTAACTGATAATTAAGCTAGCGTTGTTTTTTTTTCCAGCAGCCTGTTTCACAAGTTAGCAGTCTATTTTCTATTTATCAGAAATCCTTTTTTTCCTAGTAAGCTGCTCTGATTTCATCTTCCCTGGTTTACTTCATAATCTATGCATAAGTCTTCCTGTTATGAAACCAATTTCTGAGTATAAAATTTTAATATTTTTTTTTGCAAGCGGTTAAAATGTGATTGGTGTTGACTTAGCATATTTTAAACATGTGATTAAAAAAAAAAGCAGAAGGATTACTAAAAACAGGAGGCACTGAGCTATCAAAACGACTTACCACTAGTTTGTTCATTTCTGACAGAACATTCAGGATCTCGTAAAAACAAGCAAACCCACATCTTGTTTCCTCTGCAGTACTAATTATCAGGATTTATACATATATTTATAGTTTTGTTCCGTTGGATATACTGTCAATGTACAGAAAATATTGAGCTCTTTCAAAACCCAACATGATTCCAGCAACGTCGCCACTTTCAGTTGCTGTTGCTCACTTGACATGTCAGTAATTCGCGAGGCGGGCGACAGGCTCCACTCCTGCTGCTTCACCAAGTCATCAAATTAAGGAGCTTCTATCTGCAGCTTGTCGGTTTTAACTCGGCGTGACAGACCTGCATTTTACTGGGTAGGTCATGGTGATTTAGCCATTACAGAGAAACATACACCAGACAGACCCTGCAGAGATGCGCTTAGTTCAGGAGCTTCGGCTGGATCACAGCTCCTGCAGGAGCACAGCTGTAGGGGAGGAGTGTAAGGCAGTATAGATCAGAGTGGGGCAAAGTTCTGGAGCTACAGTAGGAGGACAGCATTCCTTACTTCATCCTATGTCAGCATAAATTATTTTTATCTTCCATCCTGATTGAAAAAACCTTCACCCTACATCACAGCCACATCCAGCCCCTGATTGATTGTTGTGACGAATGAAGACAGAGAAGCAAAGATTTTTCAACCTCAATAAAAATCCATCACCTAATAAATTATGATTGTGATCACCATAATCAGGCCTGTCCCATTTCTCTGCATTATTGCTCTCCTGAACGCAGCTCTACTTAGTGATAAAGTGAAAAAAGAACATTTAGGTTACTGGAGGTGCTTTATGCACGACGTACACTGTGTGATTTTCGTGGCGATTTTCTAGTCATGCGACAATCTTTTAATCGGCCCGACTTTCAGCCTGGTCATGCGTCGTGTAGTGCACAGAGGGTTACAAGTGGCGATTAGCCTCTCAAGACCACCTCCTGATCAGGAATCAAGATGTCGGGAGAATATCAAACATGTTTGATTTTCTCCCGGCCGTCATGGGCAAATCGCTCAGGGCACAAACAAGGATTGTTCTTTTTATTCTTCCTCTCAGATGTAAACACAGCTGCATGGTAGGGATGTGAGTGAAATGCAGCTTAGTCTGCAAAATTGACGGACCGCCGCAGCCACGCCTGCTCAGCCACGTCCTTTTTCCAAATACGTCGTCGCCCTTTCTTTCTAGGACCCGCAGCACAAAATTGCACAAACTGCCAAGGCAGCGCGGTTCACTATAATGAGCTTAATATTCCCCTTCTATTTGTTTGGCTTCAGGGTAGAAAGGTACAGAGCAGCTCTATCTATCTGCAGAGCTGAGTCCGACGTGGTTTTTAGTCATACAGTGTGAGCAGGTAGATCGCATCAGAGCGTCAGGCGAACATAAATTGTGAGCTGTGACTCACGTTGTACGACTAAACCCTGCATTTAGTCATACAGTGTGAGCAGTAGCTGCGTGCAACGACTGAACAAAATCGCACAGTGTACGCCGGGCTTTAGGTGGGATTCCCTCCAGAATTGACCGATACCGATATTTACCTGATATGATATCGGCATGAATCATAAACACTTCTATTATGGATTTAATTGTGTGGAACAAACAGAACAATACGTAACAGCATCAGGTATGAGATCAACTGACCCTTTTCTTATTCGCATAAGAGTTTCATAAACTTTAAACAAAACTTTCTATGAGCGTTCTAATATCAGAGATTTTAGAGGCGAGCTGATATATTCCAATATACATTTTTTGGATCAAATGGGATCAATTTTCTGATATTAATCAATCAAATCAATACATCCCTATAATGCATTATAATTAATGTCCATTTAAATCACTGAATGGAGAAATCAGTGGTCAAATATATTTTTGCTGTAATTCTAAAACTGTTAGTTTTTATTTAAATAACATAAAATAACCTTTATTCCCTTAAAGTTAGAATCCTAAATTGAAGACGTCTCCCTAACCTTAAAATCCAACATGGCTGCCCTGCGCAGAAAGAAATGCTAGAGCCACAATGAAGACTTTTTCCATGCATTTAATCTCTACAGAACTTTTTTACCAAATTCAAACAAATCTTCCTTTAGAGAAAATGTTGCCTTGGATTTTAAAAGTAGGATTTTGTGTGTTGATCCTGTTCACTGATCTGTTCAATTAGCTGATGAATTCAGTTGGTAATCAACATGTTTCAGCTCTTTTATAAAACGTTTTTTCTGATTGGCTGCCATGTGAATCAGTGGCTTGTAGTGTAGATCTGGGCTCTGCAACCTTTGACCCTGGAGCCACAAGCAGCTCTTTAGAAACTCAACAACGGCTTTTCATCACTTTGGCTAAAATTATGAAAAGCAAGCCTGTTTTTTAAACAATAGATCTACTAACAAATGCATGTTTTTAGCATTTTCTCCACCGACTAGTTGCCCTGAATTTTCAAAAAACTGGACTCGAATTATAATGGCAATGTATTTTTTGATCTTTTTGTAAGTGGGACTTTTGTTTTTTTTTTTTCGTTTTTTTTTTACATTAATTTGTTTTTAATATTTCATTAAATATTAAAAACAATGTTTTTAAAAATAAGTTCTCTTTTTTCATGTGTTCATGTGATGTTTGTGGCTCTTAATTGTTTTTTTTAAGAAGGACTCAAGTCAGTTTTACTTCAGTTCACAAAATAAATTTTTTGTAGATATTTTTCATTTAAAAAGGTCCAAATGAGTTTTATAAGCTGGACTGAAGTAATTTATTTTTTCAATTCACAAATTGAATTGATGTTAATCAAAACAAAAGTATACAAATTATATTTTTCTATATATTTCTTATATTATTATATATTATTATATTATTTTTCCTAAAATATCAGTAACATATTGAAAATGTATTCATGCCCTTTTTGAAAGTTTTTTTTCCCTTCATTTTAAAACCTAAGGTTCTAAGTGGCTGTCTGGATATCTAAAAAGGATGAATGTCCTGTGATAGATATTTAATAAATATAATATTTGCAGCTCTAAGCTAGAGTTATTAGCTGGACAGAAGTCACAAATGGCTCTTTACATTGTTTACATAGCTCATCTATTTAGTTCTTATGTTGGTCTTGTTTATCTTGCAAATAATCATAAAAAAAATGGGTGAACCACAGAAGGCAGCATGAATGACTCAGTGGTACCATAAGCGGAGAACACAGAGATAGTTGGGCACAGCTCTCAGAGCGGACTGTCCCCTAATAAAAGGAATCCCAGCTCCATCCTGGCCTCCCCTGTGACTTGAGTGTCGTTTGGCAACAGAAGTTAGCCAAGATTCTCGTTATGGGCTGGCTAACAGCACGCATGCCGGCCCAGATGCCTGCATATCCACACACCATTGCTCTACTATTTATACTGATGAACCTGGGGATGCTACAAACTTGCTAGAGGCGTACCAGTCCTCAAAACCCATGTTCACATCCAGCTTTCTTTTCTTATTTGTCAAACTCCAAAAAAACATTTTATTTATTAGCAAAGCTGGCAATTTACTGGTTCTGAATAGCAGGTAGTCCCTTGGAGATGCCACGTGAAAGCTAAAATTAGGAGTCAGTTTGGCGTTAGGTGCGTCATGCAGAAGCCTAAGGTTAAAGCTGAGTGGACTCAGTTGTCACTGAGAGCTTGTTTGAAGCTGAGGGATAGGATTTTTTTTTTTTCTTTTTTACAAACTCTTCCTTGCGCTCCCAATAAGCAACTCCTGACTTCTCAGATAAGACGTCATCCCCGGGCGTGTTGCTGCTAGCACCATCGGCACATGTTGCTTGGTGCTTGCACACGGTTGCGGTTTATGTGCTGCACATGCTTGTTTGGTGGAAACCTTAGTTTATCACCTGATAAACCAAGAAGTTAGTGAAAGCATGCTTCCGCTGATGGTCACGTCATTAAGCTTTCTTTATGCTAAGTTGGGGGTTTTTTGCACGCGAAGCAGGTAATGCAAAACTTCCACACAAAAAAAGAAACAGATACGGCAAGTGAAATGTTCTACTTTTTCAGCTGATGTTAATCCTCTTTTTTATTTTTACCTATAAAATATTTTATTTATTTTTTTAAACAAAAGAGGACACAAAATGGAAAATAAACATTTACCTTGGCTCTAAAACTGGAAAGTGCCAGGATGTACGGCTTTGCTGTCTGATATTTTCAAAGTACCTTAAGGAGTTTTATTCAGTGTTGCAAGATACCAGTGATGCATCCATTAACGCTAAAGTTCATGAACTAATCCTTCTAAGATTTATTATATCATTTGTACATTTTGTTTCGGAAGGTTTCAATTTTCTGGTAAATAGGTGCTTTTATGTATCTGTTTGCCAGTAACAGTGTTTTCACCCTTATGTTATCTTACTGTGACTCATTATTTTGCATTTCTAAAGGTGTAAGGCAGTAGCTGCTCTATTCAGGTCTTGAGTAATTCGGGGTTACGGATTAATTTGTGTTTAGACATGTTTAGACATGAAAAGAAGTACATGATGTGTCGTAAAAACTTTCTGTTTTTTTCCTTGTTGTTAAACCGCACTTGTTTGTGTAAGTGATAGTTAATAAAATGTTCCGAAGCTTTTATGTTAATTGCCAAATTGAAGACCTGCATCAGCAGTAATAATGTCTTATTAACTACAGCATTTCCAGGAATTGTTTTTTCTATTCTTTAATCTGTCTGACTGATATCATTGCATATTTATTGTATAATAATGTTATGTACTTTTTTTTTTTTTTCTTTATTGTATCTAGTTACCCATACATTCCTATTCTACCTTCCCGGCTGCTGGAGGTGTTGAGCTCACCCACACCTTTCATCATTGGAGTGCACTCCATCTTTCAGAATGAAATCCAGGATCTGGTGAGAGGTTATTTTTAAGGATTTTATTAAACTAGGTATTTAAAAACATAATTCATGATCTCTTTATTATTGGGTGAGATTACTGTAGATAAGAATAAACCTTTCCTGTTTAGGGTGAGTTAGCTCAGCATACACATACAGTGGGGAAAGACAAACATTTATTCAGTTACTGATCCTGCAAGTTCTCCTGCTTAGAAAAAGGAAAGAAGTTTGACATTTTCATCACAGGTGCACTTAAGATTGGACTTAAAAATCTCACCATAATTACCTGGTTTACTTTGATCAGTCATCCTGTTCTCATCCTGTCCCAAACCATGATGTTTCCACCGCCGTGCTTCAGTCGGTTTGGTGTAGGGGTGCAACTCTGAATAATTCTTCCCCCAAACACGAGCAGTTCAGTTTTTGACACAAAGTTCTATTTCGGTTAGATCTGACCACATGATAATCTTCAAATTTTCTTCTAAATCGTCCATGTGCTCTGGCTTAAGCAGGGATACACGCCTGGCACTGAAAGGTCTGAGTCATTCTCAGCGTAACGTGTCACTGATGGCAGCCTTTGTTGCTTTGTTCGCTCCAGGTCATTCATGAAGTCCCTTTATTTTCTCTCATAATCCTCATCATGGTTTTAACCCCTTTGGATTAAATATTGCATGGACCCCAGATTGAGGGAGATTATCAATGGTCTCATTTTGTCTCTCTTAGTTAAAGTGTACCTATGATGTAAATGACTGACCTCTCATCTTTTTAAGTAGGAGAACTGTTAAAATCAGTGGCTGACTGAATACCTTTTTGCCCCGAGGTAAATCTTTTATTTTTGCTACACACCAAACTCCTAGTATTTTATAGAGTTCCTATTAACTGTGTGACCTGGGGAAATATTTTGGAAGTCCTAAGCTTTTAAGAGATCCTTGCTACAACGTTGGTCCATTACTTCTGACAGAACAAGTGCAACTAAGTCTGATTTGCTCACTAAAACTTTAAAGCCAAAAACCTCCAGCAGGAATTTTGCTAAGGCTACTCCTAAACATATACTTTACTGTTCTTTAACCAATTTGTAACTATTAGTGATGTGTTTAGGCTCACCATACTGGAGGACATGTTTGACATATTTCTTCAATATTTCCACCAAATGTTCCTTTTTTCTTCTTCTTGTGATACCATCTACTCTGAGAAGGACGCCTAGCCCTCCTGTAGCACCTTCCCATACAGTATCATGCTGCCATCCCGTACTTCACAAGATTCCCTCTTTTTCTCCGTCATTTTGTCTAAACACTGCAACACTAGTTACATTGTGCCCAATCGCATGCCTCTGACAATTATGGTCTATAATATCACACAGCTTTACTTAAATGTATAGTGGAGGATGTTCTTTTTCCGGGTTTTCATCTTGTGATATGTTTACGTAAGGCTATGCTACGTGCTCGTCCCCCATTTTCACTTACCGGTGGTGAGTCTGATATAGTGGAAAGAATTGCAAATTTTCTTTTGGAAAGTAAGCTTGTATAAGTGATGCAAACAGCAACGTTTAAACAGAGCGTGCATGAGGAGAAATGGGCTGGTGCATGCTCTGCATGTACAGTGTTGTGCTTTTTTTTTTTCCCAAGTGGAGAGGGCAGGTCTTTTCAAATTTTGTGAAAATCCTCCACTCTACCTTTAAAATGGTGCCTTAAAAAAACCCCAAAAAGATCTTTTGAATTAACCCAGCAGCATCGTGCATAACCGGGTCATCATTATCATCATACAGGCTTTCACAAATAGTTAACTTCTTAATTTAAAGATGATTACAAAACAGTATTGCTCTCAAATAGAAATGTATATATTTGAATCCTAACTAAGCTAAAGCAGGAAAGCATTAGTCTGATTCTGTTTTAGAAAAGGTTCATGTGATGTTCAGTCTGTTTTATCTGTAACTAACTTCCGTACCTTTAGAAAATTCTTCATATATATATATATATATGTATATATGTATATGTGTGTGTGTCAAACCATCTAATTTGTAATTTTTTTTTTAATGCTTTTACCAGCTGGATGTAATTATTGCTGACCTGGATGGAGGGACTATAAAGATTCCTGAGTGCATCCACCTGTCTTTACTCCCTGAACCTCTTTTGCAGCAAACACAGTCTATTCTGTCACTGGTAAGCATTTAGAAATACTCCAGAACTTACATTGTTTTCTAATTTAGACCTACAGTAGTTATGGGCCAGTTATGTCACTGTTTGTAAAAACAGCTAAGATGAAAATGAATAAAATAATTCTTCTGTATTAGGTGCTGCACCCTGATTTGGAGATTGCAGACAATGCCTTCCCTCCTCCACGCACAGCCTCCTCCAACCTCAAACTCCTGGTAAGGGAGCTTCATGACCTAACTGCATTCATGACTCTTAAGTTGTCTGATTATTGAGGGCAGACGGCCTCCTGTTCCCCTCTGATGGAGGGCAGGCTGCTCTTCTCAGAAATAGTTGCTTATCAGGAGCAGTGAGTGCATATTACCTTAAAGACAAACATACCTATTGCATAATTATCAGTTATTGCGTTTCACTGCATTAGTGGCATACTTGTTTGATGATTATGTGTATTTTTGTGTTCCCTGACAGGACAAAGAGGTGAGGGCCGTCTTTCTCAGGCTGTTTGCACAACTCTTCCAGGGCTACAGGTCTTGCCTGCAGCTCATCCGAATCCACTCAGAGCCCGTTATCCACTTTCACAAGGTGAGGTTTTGTTATCATGGAATTTCCAGAGGCAAAATTGGGGAGAAAAATCGAAATTTCCAACATACGTCCTTAAATAAACTTGTTAAGCAATTTCTCTTGGTAAAAAACATGGCTCCTTTAATCTGCCGAGAATGTTTAGGCGAGCAAAGTGGGTGGATTTACACACAGACCTGACAGATAAACTTGTCAAAGTTGTATAATGTTTGTGTTTGTGTGAGTATGCCTATTATTTTAAATAGGTTGCGGGGGGTTCTATGACTCTTTGTCGATGCTATCTTCTTGTTTACCCGGGCAGAGTGCCGTATGAATTGTATTAGGTTGATCGTTTTGTTTTGTGTCAAGACTTGCTGTTTGTTCATTTCTGTGGTATCTCCATGGTAACCCATTTGCACAGCATCCTTAAAGTACCCCACATGGGTCACATTATCAACCAAAGCTGTGCCTGGAATCTCTGAGCCGAGTGTTTTATCTCCTCAGCCCACAAGCACAAATAATTACACAAGAAAATTCAATTCATTTGCATGCAGTCATTTATGATAAGTAGATTTATTTCTCTTTTCTTCCTGCTAAATAAGTTACCCATGTTTTAGGTTATAAAAAACCTCATGCAAAGATTTTTCTTTTTTTTTTCTCAAAGAAATATTTGATCACATCTTAAACTTACTGTGATCACAGTGCTTGTTTTTGAGTCTGCTGTAAATCTCTCTGAGTTGGATCGCACTGCTGCCATCTGTGTTGAATTGAACCTCCTCCAATGCTGACATTTTCCAGACAGCCTTCTTGGGCCAGCGAGGCCTCATTGAGAACGATTTTCTGACCAAGGTTTTGGATGGCATGGCCTTTGCTGGCTTCGTTTCAGAGAGGGGTCCGCCTTACAGAGCCTGCGATCTCTTTGACGAGGTATGGCATCACCGAACACTAAGCAGGGGTTTAAAGAAATTACTGTTTATGCAACCCTTTTGTAATGTTTAGATACACTGTTCTGCTGAGGTTATTTCCATTTCAATCACATTTAGTTCCCTTTCTACTGCCTTTGTCAAGAGTTGATTGAATTGATTTGTTCTGCATGAGCTTCCAGCTTTCATTGTCTTTCCTTATGCTGTCCCTGACAGCTGGTGGCCTTAGATTTTGAGAGCTTTAAGGAAGAGGAAGCAAACCCCAGCAAGCTGCAGAAGCACATCAGGGAGCTCTCAGAGCAGCTCTACAGAAATGTAAGGCTTAATGAAAAACCTGATTAATTCTTTCTCCTATTATAATAAGAATTCACCTTGAAGAACAGGTTACTCTGTAGCTTTACATCAGGTAACCGCAATGCGTTTTTTGTAGGAGAATCCAAACCCTCACATGGCGTTCCAGAAAGTGCCTCGGCCCTCTGAAGGATCCCACCTGCGTGTGCATCAGGTACCCTTCCCGATGCTCGACGATGAAAAGGTGGAGAAGATGCTGCATGAGGGTGTGGCGAAACACAGCACCACTCCTGTTTCTCCTCGATCGGAGAAGAAGTGTGTTGTTCCTGCTGGACCACCTGTTGGTATGACCGTCAACATTCAAATGTATTTTCTTTCTTTAGTCCTGTCCCTTCTTTTACATCCATTCTCCTTTTGTTCCTTCATTCTGTTCTTTCTTGTGTTAGTCCTTTCTTCCCTCCTACTATTCTTCTCCTTTCTTTTCTTCCCTCCTTGTGCTTTATTTTATCTCCTTGCTCATATTGTTTCTATTCTTCCTTATTCCCCCATACTCTCAATTTCCTTCCTTCCTTCCTTCCTTCCTTCCTTCCTTCCTTCACATCTTCCATTCATATTTAAAGTTAGTTAGATTTTTTTCAAAATGACTGTTTAGAGTAGCTTTGTTCTTTAACCAGCTCTGATTTCCCTTTTCTTCCTTTCCAGTGTCCATCATGGGCAAATGTGGCTCCGTGTTTAACAGCGCTCGCAGGCTGGAGGTGGTGAAGAGCTGCATTTCCTTTATCTTTGATAACAAGACCCTGGAGACTGAAAAGGTGATGCACGCAGTCTTTCAGCAGAACAGCTAATCGGCTTTTAAAGATGCTCATTAGCCGGGACCGTCTTTCCTCCGAGTTACGCCACACAAAAAAACAGTTACTAAGCTGTAAAAAACTCTCCTCCTTTATTCCTGTAATATGTCCCAGCTGGCATTCAAGCACTGGATTAGATACTCTGGATCATTCATCTGCTCATTTTGGATAAAATCCCAGATACAATTTCTTTATTAAATTGATAATATAGCATAGGCGTTATTCAGTTTGTGTTGCATATTTTTTTTTCTTGCTCTGTATAATATCACATTTCCTGACTGTTGCCAGGTGCTTTATGTATCCCAGTTGTTTCATATAGGTGTTGTGTAACCCCTGCCTGCATTTTTATGCACAGTAAAGGAATGCATAAAAATTCATTCCCTAAACCCTTCAGGAGAATGTAAAAATAAAATGGTCAGTAAAATACCATAAGCTGTAGAGCAGCTCAATGTAGGCATACTTTACTAATAGCATGATCCATTTTCCCCCCAGAATAACTATTTTTACCAACTTTCTTTTGCAAACTATGGACATAAATTGCATCTTTTTCTGTGGGTTACTTACCAAATCACGTTTTTCTCCACTTTTGAACCCCATCCCCCCCCATGTAAACAGACCCTACCTGCTGCCCTGCGTGCCCTGAAGGGAAAGGCAGCTCGTCAGTGTCTGACGGAGGAGCTTAGTGTCCATGTACAGCAGAATCGAGCCATACTGGACCACCAACAGTTTGACTACATCGTTCGAATGATGAACTGCGCCCTTCAGGTGAGTTGCTTCGTGGTAAGAGATTTGTACACAAGAGAAGGAATTTTCACCTGGAGTGGAAAGCATCACAGTTTCAAGATCTTTATTAAAGAATTAAACCAAACTGTACTTTCTGATCTAATTTATTTTACTGAAAGCTCCTGCTTGTACTCCTGGTGCTCGGCTTATTTAGGCCCAGGTCGCAGGGACAGCAGCCTCAGCAGAGACATCTCACTTCGTACACACTTTCCCCATCATGTTCTGGGCCTCCTCCCGGTGGGACTTGCCTATAACACCTGAAGCAGATGTCTGAGCCGCATGTGCTTACTGCTCTCGATATTGAGGAGAAGCTCTACTCTGACTTAGACTTAGAGAACTTTTATTGTCAATTTTCGTCTTTGTACAGCTCCATTTCCTTTTCTTAAAGTGCAGCAGTCTTTCCAGAATGACCAACCTCATCCCACTTCCTCTAATGGAGTGTCCAGCCATCCTGCAAAGGAAGATCATTTATGCCTATTGGATTTTTTTTTTTGCAGATTCCATTACCTTATTTGACGGTTAAAGCCTGAATCGACCCGTAAATAGAGACCTTCTCTTTCAGCTTCCTCATCACCGCAAAGAATCACTGCAGTGTCTGCATAAACGGAGCAGTACTCCCGCTCCATTCTCCCCTCACATGAACAGAACCACAAGATTCTCCACTCCAGGCAGGAATTCTCCTCCAACCTGAAGAAACTACCTTCTGCCGGTTTAGAACAATGGAGTCTGAGTTGGAGGAGCTGATCCCTGCTACTTTGGAATCTGCAGCGAACTTCTCCAGCTCATGCTGTAGGTCTTGGCAGGAGGGAGCCAGCAGAACCGCAAAATTTGCACAAAGAAAGGACAATATCCACTAGTCCCTAAACTAAACTCCCTCCAGCCCTGGGCTGCTTCTAGAAATCATGTCCATAAAGGTCATGGGGACATGTTGACCCACCCTAGCCCTCAGTACCTCCCATGGGCGAGGCTTCTACTAAGAGAGAGTCCATCCTCTCACAAGGAGCTGGATTCCAGAGCCTATGCTGTGCGTAGAGCTGAGCTTACCTGTCACTAGTCGGTATTGCTCAACCTGGAATTTACGGTGTTCATTAAGCTCTTTGTACAGTTTAGACTTAGATTTAGACAACTTTTATTGTCATTTTGTAAACACAGAGTGTATACAACAGAAAATGTTGTTTAGTACAGCTTTCAAGACAGTAAATGAACATTTCTATCAAACCTGAATCAAAAATATCCAAAAAATACTTTAGCATTGATACCATACTAGATTAATATCCATTAATATCGAGATTAGGGCTGCGACTAATAATTATTTAGCAAATCAATTAATCTGTCAAAAATTTTTTTGATTAATTCATTAATATTCAGATAGCCAAAGGTTCCCTGAAGGTTTTTTCAAGTTAAACCAGGTGAAAATAAACTTTTCCACTTGAGGAGTTCTGGATAAAGGATATTGACCGACGAAAGCATTTTTTTTTCATCTTAAATGCAAATTTTTTATGCATTTTTTTTAACAATTTTTCTGTTATTGCTTCTTTAAGTGCGTCGCTCTGTCGGCTAAAGGCATGCTTTAGAGTCTCTATACTCCAATTAAACATTAATCGATTATTATATTAGGTGACCATTATTTCAATAATCGATTAATCATGAAAAATCCGATTAGTTGTTTCAGCCCTAATCCGGATACAGTGTTTGGATACCCAAACTTTTCAGAGTATTAATAATTCTGAAAAAGGTTACCATATCATAAATGTTTCAATGAGGGATTTTAAAGAATGTTTCAATTTCAAATTTTTAGGCAAGCTGCTGAAAAAAGACATGATCTACAGCGAAACGTAGGAAAAATAATCATTTAACACACCGTAAAGAGACTGATGGGGATTGTTTGTGCCCCAGATTTTTTTAATGGTAATCTTTTTTTTTTTTTCACGTCTGTTTAGGTCAGAGGTGGGCAATTCCAGTTCCTGGGGGCCGACATCCTGCAACTTTTAGGCTGCGTTCACACTGCAGTCCTTGATGCTGAATTCCGATTTTTTTTGCAAAATCCGATTTTTTTGTGTTGCCGTTCACATATATTTGCTCTCCTGTGGAAGTGCAGTCCTACAACGCAAGTGTCCTGCATGCGCAGTAGAGGACGCAATGACATCACAGACCAGCGTGCTCTGTGTTTACGGAAGTAAACATGGATGGTAGTGCCGGAGCGCATCTAGCGGTCTTTCCCAACCATAAAAACACAATCTTTTCAATATGGTTAAACATAAATAATCATCTGCCATGGTTGTTGTTTTTATTGCCGCTTCTGCGCAGCAAGACGCAGAATAGTGACCTTTGTCGGGTATTAATGATGTTCAGGTCGGATGAATCCGACCTGGTCGTTCACACAGGACCACATAGCCAAGTGGCCTTGGTTGGATTAGAAAAAATCGGATCGGTGTTGTTCACACAGCCATGAAAAGATCAGATCCAGGTCGCATGTGGGAAAAAAAATCGAATTTGGGTCACTTAAGGCTGCAGTGTGAACATAGCCTCTGATCCATCCTCGGTCCAACACACCTGAATCAAATGGTTGAATTACCTCCTCAGTATGCATTCAGTTCCTCCGGAGTTCTCTCTATCATCTAATTACTTGAATCAGGTGTGTTAAAACCAAAAGCACATCTAAAAGTTGCAGGATACCGGCCCTCCTCTGGTTTAGGTACCAGGCATTTAGTAAGGAATTAGCCTCACACTATCTGTGGAGGGAATATAAATAGAAGATGCTGTGGCCAGTAATTAGTTTCATATTCAGTAAATGAACATTTCTATTCCATAAAGTGAAGCAGTGATCAAATGTAAACAGTGTGGGAGAAGAAAATATGGTCCAAAAAACATATTGATATGGACGATCAGAGCATTGAATATGTATGGTGCAAATATGCAGTATTTTTGATTTGGTGTTAACAGTTTGATGCAGAGTCTGTGACATTATTTATAGTTTTCTCAAAAGTTCAGCAGTCTGATGGCGGTGGGGAAGAAACTGTTGCAGAATCTGCTGGACCTGCACTGAATGCTGCGAAGCCTCTTCCCAGAGGGCAGCAGGGAGAACAGTCCATGGTGGGGGTGTGAGGGGTGATTGATGATGTTACGGGCTCGGACACGCAGCGCTGGGATGAAATGCCTTTTATGGAGGGAAGCACTTGATAACAAGAGTTTTAATTGTTGATTTAATTCAGTCTTCTATGTGGCGTTCTCTAATTCTTTACCATGTGCTATGAAGCTACATGTTCTTCAAGCTATATTAATGTGACTGTTCAGACATTTTTACATTTCAGCCTTTTCTTTCACCAGACTGCTTGTTTGTCGTCTCCTTTCGCCGCAGTTCTTTTGCCCCCTGTAAAGGTTAAAGAAATGTTTCAGGCAGCCCATAAGGAGTCATGAAAATCAACTTTTCCACTTGAGGAGTTCAGGATAGAGGAAATTGACAGACGAGTCATCTAGACCTTACTCACCCTCAGCAGGGTCTTTACTAGTGGTCCATCTTTTACTGCCCTGAATCAGCTCATTCCAGAGGTTGAATTCATCTAGAGCTGTTCTTACAGAGTGCAGTTTTTATGGGGGTAACTCGAGATTCCATGCATTTCTTTTCCCTCAGAAAATAACGGAATGTGAAGAAAACATGCAGGTCTGATAGATGAGTCATTTATCTAAGGAGTCATAGCAAAATGAACTCTGTCAGTGCAAGAAATGTTTAAAAAAAAAGGATTCATGTTCATGTGTTCTGTATTTTCATGTATAATAGATCATTTTATACATGTTTACACAAAGCCTTAAATCCCTTGGTTATGACTTTATTATTATACAGAAAATAAGGTTAAAAATGCAGAAAGGTCTAACTTAATATCCATACTCTGGACAGAATTTAACACCATTTTCAATAACGGCGGGGGAAAAAATTAGAGACAAATATATTTTTGATATTATATATATATATATATAAAAACTCCTTTTTTTAAATCTCAAAATGGAGTATGCTTTTTCAGCAAAATTACACATGCTAGTTAAGAAGGAATTGAAATAAATAGCCCGAATATTTGACAATATTTGAAGCTAGCCAAAATTGTATTATTTATTGAGCAAATAATCCACAAATCTGAAATAAACGGTAGCTAAAATATGCAAACAACACTTTAGCATTGATACCATACTAGATTAATATTGTATCCAAATTAGCGCTGCAACTAACAATTATTTAGCAAATCAATTAATCTGTCAATAATTTTTTTTGATGAATTCATTAATATTCGGATAGTGAAAGGCTCATTAAAGAAGATTTTTTTTTTTAAGTTAAACCAGATGAAAATAAACTTTTCCACATGAGGAGTTCTGGATAGAGGATATTGACGGACGAAAAAAAAATCTTTTTAATCTTAAATGCAAAATTTTTATGCCTTTTGTTAATTTTGCTATAATTGCCGTTCTAAGTGGGTCGCTCTGTCAGCTAAAGGCATGCTTTAGAGTCTCTATACTCCAATTAACAATTAATCGATTATTATATTAGTTGACGATTATTTCAATAATCGATTAATCAGGTATAATCCGATTAGTTGTTTCAGCCCTAATCCGGATACAGTGTTTGAATACTGAAACTTTTCAGAATATTATTATTTCTGACAACGCTGACGGAACATAAATGTTTCGATGATTTTAAAGAATGTTTCGACTTTAAATTTAAAGGCAGGCTGCTGAAAAAAACGACGTGATCTACAGTGAAATGTTTTTTAAGTCTGTTTAGGTACCAGGCATTTTGTGAGGAATTATCCTCTCACTAACTGTGGAAGGAATATAAATAGAAGATGCAGTGGCCAGTAATTAGTTTCATATTTTGCGCTGACCTCTCCTTCAACGCCCAGAAAGACATCCTTCAAGCACATCTGTGTTTGCGTGTGTGACGTCCGCTGATAAAAATGTTAACGACGGCTCGTGTCCTTGTTGAAATTTCTGGAAAGTGTGTTAACGCGACACATTGATCCGCGATGATATCACCGTTCCGAGGCCAATCACAACATTTGTCGTGAGCTGTCTGCTCCGGGCTAACATGCCGGCCCCCCCGGTTGTTAGGATTTGATACCGTTTCCCATCTAAAGGTTTTCACAGCTGCAGGAAGTGACCTAACAGTTTACAGCAGTCTAAAGGTTAGGACATTACAATCAGCTTCAGTTATTCCTTGTCAATACTTCTTTTATTTGTTTTAGTCTCTCACTAAAAAATGTTGTTGACACATGATCAGGAATGAATTGATGTTGCTCATTTTTCCTGTTTAGACTGTTTTAATCACGATCTCTGCCATTAATCAGACGCAGCGCTGACTTTCGTTTAGGCATTTACTCATTTCATTACACACTAATTAGTTTGTTTGTGCGACTGAGTGTGTGTTTGTGTACACACAGGTCAGCGGCACAGCTTTTAGAAATTAAAGTTGTGCAAGCCATGTGGGGGAATGAGCCCTGCTGTGGATGTGTCGTGGCATCTCAACCATTTCCTGTCAGATAGGATTATGAGCCCTCTGCGCTCTTATGGCCAAGGGCCTCATGATGGTGCTCAAAAAAAAAAAACCCAGACTGAAATGCAGTTTACAGTGAGGCGGGAGGTCCGTGTTCATGGGGGATGCAACAGTCCATGAGCTCTGTATGGCTGGAGCAGAGCACACGTTAAACACAGATGTTCATGTCTGTTTTTTTGACCATTGTCCTGTAATCTAATCCCTATCAAATGAGGGTGTAGCCAACATTCGAACTCTGCGTACCGGACTTAGAATGCATTCAGCATTTACTTTATGAGATTTATACGTGATTTAGATGGCATACGGGTCTCCTGCTGTGAGAACAGGGCCCCTTTCTGCCTCATTGGCCTTGATGGAGATGACCTTTATGTAACGTGGTCACTGGGAATTTTGGCCCGATCTCATTCCCATAACTTTTCCTCTTGGATATTCACGAGAACATGAAAGTTTTATATCTCTGTTAATCGTCTTTAATGCTAAAGAAAACGCATTTCGAAGAAATCTCATGGTTGTTATGGATGCAGACGGATATTCTGTAATTGTACTCTGAAAGGCCAATTTATTTAGGTTGACTTTGCTGGAGCTGGCTTGAACCTCCACCTCTGCCTTCAGGGTCGCCTTATTTCCTTTGGCCTAAATTCAAAAAGATGCTGGCAAAGGGAATCGGAGCTTTTGGTCATCAAGCCATTGATGCTGTGGCGGAGCTGTAAAGGGCAACATTTGAGTCCAGTTCCAGTCAAACCAGCTGGCAGTGAGACCCAGGCTCTCTAACTCCCAGCATTATATCCTGGTTTATTGTAAAATAACTGCCTTCCCATCTCTGAACTGAAATTCGTTAGATTAGAATTCGTTATTTATAATTACTTAGGAGCGGGTCTCACAGCCATGGAGGCAGACATCTTTGCGCTACGGCAGCGCAGAGCCAACAAACTAGCGATTGCGAGATCGCCCATTACGCTCGAAAGTAACTACGGCAAGTTAAGAGAGATGAACTGAGACGGTACTGAAATCTATACCCTACACAGACTAATTAAAATACTATCTGTAAAATTAACTATGTAAACAAACCTCATCACTTGAGAAGGTAGGTGATGCGGACGTCATGGAAGACATTTTGTCCCGTAACGCTCGCCATACTGTTGGGGGGGAGAAGCGGTGGGGGGGAGATGTTCATGTTGCTGCGGTCTGCAGTCTGGACGTTAGATGTCGCTGAAAATTACACACTGTAGCTTTAAAGTGCATCAGAAATATAATCCATTATTATTTGTAATGCTATTAAGATTTTTTTTCTACTTTAATTAAACATTGGAGAAATAATTATTTACCGCACTTTCACTCTTTCAATATATTATATTATGTCATTTTTCTTGTTCTTGTATTTTTCTCTTAACCCTTTATAGGGCACTCAGTAAAATACTTTGAATTTTAAAGTATTTCACCTCCAATAACACCCTCAGGTCAACGGTGTTATTAGAGGACCTTATAATTAAGACCTTATTACTTTTTTAACATTTAAAAAAGGTACTTTTATTTTAAAAATCTAGGTTAGTGTAATCAGTAATAGTCGCTTGTCCTAATATGGTCAAATAAAATTCACAGTGCTTCTATAAGAAATTCAGGGGGGAAAAAGTGCTTAAAGGAAGAAACACATTTTTCTTAAAAATAACCCTCAGAACATTAATACTGACGCAGGAACTTATTTTTTAAATTCAGTTTTAACTTTTTTACTGAGTTTATTAGGTTTCTAACTTTTATTTACCTAATTAACAGTAGGTAATATATCACACACACAGTAGGCAAGATTGCTGGTGGTATTTTATGAAGCAGTTACACTCAGGTTTCAGACAGGTTTGGACTCATGATTCTGCCTTGTCTTCTGCAAAGTGGTGTTTGTATCCAAGTTACCAAAAAATTGATATCTTGGAGGATAAATTATTAAGTACTTGGAGCTACCATCAGTGCATAGAAACCTGCGTTGCCTTCCCTTTCCTCGATAGAAACTGCATTTATTTTGTTTCACTGGCCTCTAATGTCCCATCACTCTGACAGTTGTAATTTCATCCCACAGTTTTCTTGGAAAGTTCCACTTTTCTTATACTCACAAGAAGGAAGTTACTGTTTCTTCACATCCTGCATGTTTGCAAACACAGCCTCCTTTTTCTTGTTTCTTTTTTGCTTGCCTGCATACGTGTCAGAAAGAGAATAGCTCTCTTAGTCATTGTTGCCGTTTCTGCCCCAGGAGTTTCAGGAATTAGGAATAATGGTGAGATATCCAGTAAATAATGGAAGGAAATGAAGACAGCAGGGTGTCCTAGTCAACAGGCGTGCAGAGTGGCAATCACTTCTCACCCACCATTCTTGAAATCCCAAACAGGTTAACATCGTTTCCCCCCCGCCACCATTCTGCAGCGAGAGGTACTATTGAACCTAGTGACAATCACTGAGCCCTTGTTCCATCTCAGTTTACAGCCGTCGCTCCAGCTAATCTCATGCCATGCCCTGATTTCTGTTGGCTGTGTTAGTTGACCTTTAGAGCTTCTGAGTTGCCTCTTAGAAACTCTGTTTGTATAGCTGATCATGCTTACTTTATAATTTTTAGAAAAAAGCATTTCCCCCCCCCACACAGTTGTCTTTAGTTGTTTTTGGGGTTTTTTATGTCAGACTTGTATGTTTTTAGATCATCACCCTGAATGAAATATAAGCTGAATAAAACTGGCCCTAATAATTGGTTTTACTACTCCAAAACACTTGCAATGACATATTTCTGTGGGCGTTTTTGACTATGCCATATAGCAGGGACTTAATGGCTAAAATCTTTTGCATTTCATAGTCTATCAAATGGAATTAGCTGCAGATTCTGCTTGTTCAGTCCATTTTGTTTTTTGTTTTTTTCTTGAACTAATCCTGTGTGGATATCCTTGTGTGTTAAAGATAATTTTAATGGTTCCATGTATTGCAGAAAATCATCTAGGTCCTAAAAAACAACAAAGCAGCCCCAGACCATTGTACTAACAACACAGCGTTGGACTGTCTGTATGATTTTACATGTTCTGAAATGCTGCTGTTTAAAGTGATACACATCTTCCAGAGAGGAAGATCTTGGCATCATCTTTACAGACAATATTTTCCCCAAGTCTTCAGGATCATGAAGATGCATTTTTTTTTTTTTTTATGACACTAGTGGAACTAGTGGCTGACAGGAAAGGGGGTATGATAGAGGTAGAAAGACAAAGGACCACAGGTCGGATTCGAACCCGGATCGACCTCGTCGAGGACTAAGGCCTCTATATATGAGTCGTACATGCTAACCACTGTGCCACCTGATACATTTTTCCTTGCCAGTGTCAGTTGTGCTTTTATCCTTTCCTATGATGTGCAGTGCTTTCCACCCTGGAACCTTTCAATAGATATAACAGGTGTCTTTCTTATTGCTAATCCTAAACATGTAACATTTACTGTTGGTTCATGTCTGACTCTTCTATGTCCTGTTTCTCTCAGTCCTGTGCAGAAGGTTCCCGAAACAGCATTTGTAGCCTTTTTATGCTCTACAAGGTTTTTCCCTGCTGAACCCAGTGTTTTGGTAGACTGTAGGGGGCAGTGTAGGGCACAGAACACAAGCTCATGACACCACTCTACATGTAGAAGTAGAAAATGCAATCGTTTATTGCCTCTTCATGTAATGTCTTGTTCGCCATTTGTTAGTTATATTTATGGCTAACTTATAACACCCAACTCTATGTTTAAATTTGCAAACCGTCGGCAGTAAGATCTGTTCGTCTGTCGAGGGTCTATTTAAGTGTTTATAAGAAATAATTGAGATCCTTTTTTAAGTGATAAAAAGAAAATATTCTTTTTTTTTTTAAAGAAACTTTGTGAGGCTGTCTCTATCTTTAGTATAACACAGGCTATTTTCAGTGCGAAAAACTTTCCGTTTCTGTTTCATCAGGTTTTTTTTTCTGGGAATTTGAGCAGTTTGTTAAATATTCACACTTTTTTTCTCTCTTGTTCCACTTGTTGTTCTGTTTGACTGTGCTCCATGAACTCCTGTGACCTGTGGCTTTGTTAGGGATGCTGGTAAACAAAGCTTTGGTGCCGCTCCAACAAGCTGGAACATTTCAACGCAACCCAAATAAGGAAAAACTTGCGACAAGTAAAACAGAAATTATGTTGACGGGGCCAGGCTTTCATGCGTTTTGGATCTTCTTACTTGGAACATTGTATCATCAAGAATGAGTGAAATGGGCAGCATTCCTTTGACTATATCTCCTAATTGTATCTCAGTATCTGGGAACTGCAGCTTCTGAAAGTTTGCATTCACAAACAGTGCAGAGAAATTCTCGACATTGCTTTAGATGAAGGCTGATGCCGTCTGCGAAGACACGCTGGGGGTCATGAGGTTTGGTGGCAGGTCAGAAAAAGGGCTGCTGTTTTCAAGGGGTCTTAAATCAAGCTTCCTCTGACCATTTCTTTTCAGCAAATAAATCCCAACACAGCTCACCAGAGATAAAAACCAATTTCCTGTTAGTCAAGTACTTTAAACCCCAACATATGTACTTTCTCCCATTTTTATCCCCTTTATGTTGTCTCTGTACAAAAAGTTTAGTTTGGGCCCCTAATCCTCTCTACTTTAAGCCCCTTAACTCACCATTCATCTGTCTCAAACAGGCACGTCTTCTTTATAAATAGTAAAAGCTCTCTTTGTAATTGTTGCAGCCTGATTGATGTTCTGGATAATTTAATGGACAAAATATTTGGATTTCATGGAACATTTTGTCATTTATTTGAATTAGTCTCATATGACGATCTGGTTTAAGAATGTTAAGGCCGACATTGTCAATAATCTGACAAAACAATAAAAAATAGCTCTTACAATTGTGTCAAGGAGGGGATTATATAAGTGTATTGAAAGCACATGGCCTAATAATGGAATTGAAGAGACCAGAGTGAGAGTTTTGGCATTCCTTTCTATGAGGATCGCCCAGATTTTTTATATAACATACTCTGTGAAGATGGATTGTTTGCACATCAGGTTTCTCCTTAAATCATATCTCCATGATGCTAATTTACTGCAGGTGATTAGTTATCCGCTTGGACTTGGCCTTTTTTTGTAGGTCTGGTCCAGGAATATGGCGTTTATCTTATTAGGTTAAGCAGAACTGATTGCTCTTCAGCCACCGTCTGTCTAACCTGTGAATGAGATCATTGCTTCTATGTTTGCAGCTCGACTGATGAAAATGTGAAGATTTTGTAACATCTCTGCTGTTTTATCTCACATTGAGTCTCGTCTCTCCTGCAGGACTGCTCTACCTCAGAGGAGTTTACAGTAGCTGCTGCCCTGCTGCCATTGTCAACAGCCTATTACAGGGTAAGGAAACTCCTTAAAAACAATAATGCATGCGTTGGCACGCTAGAGAATCAACCTACAGTGTAGTAGAGTTTATTGTCTTTCATTAATGTGCACTATGTTGGCTAAATGTCTCCACGGCTCTTCGAGTTTGATGGTGTTACCTTAGTGTAGCAGTGAAACAAAGGAGGAATCACCTAATGTTGATGGTGTCAAAAACTCTGCCTACAGCAAGATTTTAAAAATAAATCTGGTGAACTACAGACGAGCCATTTATTTAGTCCCAACTGCAGCTTTTCAGGTTTGTCTTCTAAGGATAAGTGGATCCGAATAAGCACAGGGCATATAAAGAGACCAAGATAAAATAAAATAAAAAAGACTTGTTAAAGTCCAACAAGTCTGATATTATGATGTTTTGCTAAGATATATTTCGATGGATAAATTCTATCATGTGCCATGAAATCTGCTTCACTGCGTCATCCATGCTAGCGTTAGCTTAGCTTAGTTGAATAGTTTATAAAGTCGCTTCGACGCAGGTTAGCTGTCAAGTTGCTTCCAATTCAGAGATAATTTATACTACAGATTGGATAAATGCGGAGATCACTTTTTAGGAAATGGGTCAAATCAGGTATTTGGTCTAAAACATTTAGATTAACTTTATCTAAATGCTTTTACATGGGGTTTTTTCTCATCAAATGCATATTAAACATTGATACTTTTTGTGAGAAGATGTTACCAGAATAAAAAGCTTTTCACAAATACCTGCGACTGACACGGTTTAGTTTTATGTTAATTTAAATATCATTAGTGCATGGATTTAGCCCTAAAAATAGAACCTAAGAAAGTAGATAAAGGATTTTAGATCTTCTTAATGTTTTAAAGCATACAAATCTGACTTTAAAAAAAGTAAATTTCATAAAACCAGTACATTTTTGCATTGATTCCATGACATTAGAAATATTCACAATTTATTTTATTAACATCAATAATGGAGTTCGAAAAGTTTCAATTATCATTTAGACAAATAAACATGAACATTTACACAAAAATCTCAATCCTTACTTCTAAAGGGAATGTAGAGATTTCCCACTAACTGAAAAATCCAATATGGCTCGCTACCTCCCCAAAACTGGCAATAGTCCCGTTGACGTTCTGGTCATTTCTGCTTCTGCTGATTTTAGTGATCTGCATGGACAGTCCAAACATCTAGCTCAGTCAAACCTGTGTTAGTGAGCACGTTTTTCATGTTTTGAATATACAGAACTGAACTGAACTTAACTCGATAACCGTAACTCAGTACACATGATCATGAGCCAGATACTTAATGTACAGCCAGTTAAAGAATATACACAGGTTGTTTTTTTTTATTTTGAACTATTCTCCTCCTTTACTGTGAAAACCAACTTAAAATGTGTATTTTGGTTCAAATAAGCGCTCTATAGTTGACTGATATTTGGGCATGTGAGCCTGGAAAGGTCTGGTATTTCAAATAGAAAAAGAGAAGGAACCCTGAAGGTGTGATGGAAAATCTCCTGGGGAGGAACAGCTGTTTTAACCTGTGACCTTTGTAGATTTTCCAGTATGCACATAATCAGCGCAGAATGTTAAAGCTCCCACAGGGAGGTATCAGGAACAGACCATGGCCTTTGATTCCTAAAGCATAACATTGGTGCGGTAGAGATCGAGCTTTCACCACAACAAGGTCCTAATAGCTTGGTTTTTGCCATTGCCACATAGACACAACCTGCCCCACGGGGCTTTTGGCAGATACAAGGGCTGTGTTGGACCTGACCCTGCTGTCCCTCACCATATGGTTCAGCTTCATGCCGCTGGCTGATGAGACGTACCATAAAAAGCCATAGCGTTCTTATTTTTGCGCCCTCGGGGCTTCCAGCTTGGAAAATTTGTCAAAATTGTGAGTCTCCAAGCTTATTTTGGTAAACCATGTAACAATTACACCCTAAAAAACACAGTTTATATTTCCTAAACATATTTCTGAAGATAACTAAAGTGCAGAGGTTTCCCACTGTTTTAAAGGGAAGATTAGGAATGATTTACAGCTCATTGGAAGGAGTTATGGGCAGAGAAATGTGTTTCTTGTTTTGTTATATAAAGAAGATTGAAATCTTCGACAGGTTCTACCAGAAAGGGTGAAAAATAAAGTAAGATCAGAAAGAAAATTTGCCAAATACCCTTTACTCTGGGAGGTAATGGGCTGAGAAATGATGAACGAATATGACATCTTTGCTAAAGCTGTCATATTTGGAGGGGGAAAAAAGACATGCGTCACCCTGACACCTCGCCATTGGCTCATCATTCTTCTCAAATGTTTGTAGGCATTTTTCTTCTTTTTTTTATATTCCTTTCCTTAGAGTTCTCTGAGATTTTGGTGTGTTTTTTTTCCCCCCGCAGAATAATCTACCTAATGTGGCTAAAACATGTAACTTAGTAGCACACTTGCATGTTGCTTCCCAATACTTCCTGCTTTAGAAGATGTTGAAAAAAATGAACAGCGTGGCTAACCCTTCATCAAAGAAAACACATCATGCTTTCAAATACTTCCTATCCCGATTTAAATCAGTCAGTTGTGGAAGTGGAATCACATTGCTTTGGTCTCACTTCATAGTCCATGTAGCTTCTCAGATGTTTGTTTGATTTTTCAACCAAACGTCTATCAGCAACTGGTTTTGCTGCAGCCCATCATATCCAAAGTAACAGTTTCAATATATTTGTAGTTTAATAGCTTAAATACGATAATCTAGCGGTGCAGAAACTTTTTATTAAAGGATTTCAACAACATACATTTTTTCAGTTCAGTTTTGCAGGTTAGAGCCAAAGCCTGGCAGAGAGGGAGAGGAGAATGAAAGAAAACTATGACAACCGTGTGCTTTATAGGCTATATGAGATAGGTAAATAGCAAAGAAAGCTTAAGTAGGAACAGAAGCTCTAATTATGTTACTAAAAATATTTTAACACAAACTGCAGGTCAGTGACAGGTGAGCTCCTTCAGTGACAGACTGCTGCACCCTAAATGCACCAGGGAGTGTTATCATAGATCCTTCCTCCCAGCAGCTGTAAGACCTTATAACCAGGTCTATAACCAAATAACACGCTGCTGTCATTTTTGCACATCTCTGGTGTTTGCTGCTCTGTTTCCACATATCTGTTATGGTGACAATGTCCACAGCTGTTATTGATTTTTTTTTGTCTCCAGATACAGAGTATGTATGTTGTAAACTGTACAGTACAATACTGTTTGTTTTATTTTCATATCTGTTATTTTTATACACTTTTCTAATGTGCACATTGTGTGATCACTCCTACTATAACCTTTTGCTGCTGTAACACCACAATTTCCTCATTGTGGGACAGTAAAGAGATTTTCTATTCTATTCTAAATGTAAATATTAACACAATATGAATGAACACATGCTTCCTAAAGACTATAGGAAGCACTGCAGTGGCCCCGATGCTCATTTTTAACAAAATTGTACTTCATTTTGTCTGCTGTTTCTGTGGACAGACGGAACTGACACCTGAGACAGATTGAACTAATCCTTCTTTATAGTGGCTGAGGCTGCATTAGCGCGTGTCCCTTGAAGTGCTTTGCACAACATTCTCTGCTGATATATGTACGTTTTCAGGAAAGAAAAAATCTATTTCACCAGGCACTCAAAGGAGTTTCTGATCCTGGGGGATGTCATAAAGACTTTGGATGGGTTATTACACCCAGCAGTCAACCTGGACAACTAAAATACTGGGTGGGGAGGAAAAAGTGGTGTATTTGCTGGATTGTAAACCACAGAATTTCAATTACCGGTACCTTGTTTTTGCCGTTATATAGAAAATATTGTGATTAAAGAAGAAGAAAATATAATGGAATATGAACAGAAATAAACAGACTGAAAAGCATGACCCAAACAGCATCTGGATATCAAAACATAACCTGGAGAAACCAAAGTAAACATTGTGCACAAAAAAGAACACGAAATAGTAAAAATAAAAAGTTATTTGTTTTTTTTTCATAGTTTTTTTGATATAGGTGTAAAAGGAAGTTCCCTTGCTTTGAAAGTCTGCTGCTCAGAGACTTTGGCTTGTCAGCTCGTTTGGTTTGTAGCTCCTGCAGCTAAGCTGTTGTTTCTTCCAGCTTTTCAACTAAACACTCTGTGAAGCAGCTGTTTAAGGATTGGTTTAGACAATTTACAGGGATCTTTCGACTTTGTTTGGAGGTTGGTTGAGAAGTACCTGCAAGCCGTGTGTGATTTACCAAAATCCCATGGAAGGTTTGGGAAGACAGGGATTTGTTCCAGAACCTTCAGACTAACCAGAGTTCAGAAAAGGGTCAGATTCGTCATTTTCTGTTGTTCTCCCTGACTGATTTGGTTTATGTGTCTCCACATTTGGACGTGCCATTTTCTGTTGACATGCTGTTTGCTTTTAATGCTGTCAAATTATCGTCATAATGTTACTACATCTTTTCCAAGTGCGGTTTAATGCCTGTCGGTGCGAAACTCTCCTCTGCTAAGGCACTCCTCGTCGGGTCAGATGTCAGACTCTGGTGCAGTTCTTGTTTGATATTCTTGGCCAGATTTTTCGCTGCCTCATGCTGTTTCCATACTCAGTAGTACCGTCGCCATGGTCCCAAAGTTTGCAGGTCAGGGAACGTGGGAAGCGTCTTCTCAAATGACCGTTCCTCAGATCCTACGCTATGGGTATACGCTGTTTAGCTTTATTGCTTCCCAGACGCTGACGCTGAGCTGACGTTATTGCTCAGGTTTGGTGTTTAGATGTCCTGCTTCTCCGTCTCTTGGGTCTCCCTTTAACTTTGCTTATGGGGATAATTTTAAAGTTTGTTATCAAAGTTTTTTCTTCTGTCCCTCCCAATAACAGTGGGAGAAACTCATGAATAATAATCTTGTGTAGAAGAATAAACAGAAAGCAACTAATCTCCATTACAATGTCAATGCAAACAGCCTCTTTATTTATCACTGTTTATATAACCATCTTTAATAGGTAGTAATAAAGCAATTATTTTCTTATATTTAGTTTCTCTAAACTTGTTGATTTCTGACCCTGCCTTTAAAAAAAATTATTTAAATGGTTCAACTTGAAAAATTCATAAACTCAAGCATAATTAATGTTAATAACCTCTGGAGGTATACCTTATACAGAAAAACAAGGACCTTTTCAACACCTTTTTATGTTTTACACTTTGTTTTTAGGCTGGTGGGTTTATCAGGAGATTAGCAGGTGTTCTGGATGGCTTGATTTGATTCTGACCTTAGCAAGCTGATATCTCTGCCAACATGGAAATGTGTTTAACTTCAGCTTGATAATAACAGATTGAAAAGCTCATTCACATCTATTGCTCAACAAGAACACTTGACTATTAGCACTCGTGTTGATGGAGTTTATCCGCAAGCTAATTTGTCATCCTACTTCGTCAAAGAGCTCTCTACATTGTCCTCACAGTGGATGGTGACGCACTCGGCAACCTTTGTCTATGCAAAATGCCCAGCTTTTGTCTTATCTGTTTGTTTTATTGCAACACATTTAAAAGTACTTGAATAGTATTTGCATTTCTTCTGGAATTTTTTTCTTCTTAATGCCTATTTTGTTATTCATAAATTATCACATTAAAATCCTTGAAAAAATGTTAATATCAGACAAGGATAAGAAAGCTGACTTTAAATGAAGATTTATTTGTTAAGGGAAGAAAGGATTCCAAACTAACCTGGCCTCGTGTGACAATATAATTCCTGCTCCCATTGAATCACGGATTAATTTTGCTTCACCAAACTTCTAGTTGTTCAAATTTTCTTCAGGAGATCAATAAGCAGATGTTTTAGTCCTTTCTTTCTACTAAATTTGCCTTGGTTTGTAACAAAGGGACACTTGGAAAGTTGCCAGATTGAAGGGATTGTTTTTGGTCAAACATTGATTCTCACCAAGGACTTGTACAGAATCAAGTGGCTGTTTTGTATCAGAAGATCAAGAATGCTCTAAATTCTTGCAAAACATGTAAATAATGTTGTTGCCTGAAGGCTTGCGACAGCATAGATATGACTTTCTTCTCCCAACATCGCTGTTCAAGTATGCACTTGTCTCAGTGGCGACACGCGTAATGTCTTTGTCTCTCTGCAGCGCTGCATGCATGTTTTGAGGCCATAGTCAATCACGCCGTAATGGTCTTAATCAGGTTCTGGAGTTCAAAACAAGATGCCAAAACCTGATAGCCTAATTCCTCTGACCTGTACACTCCTCTCTGCCCCCCACCCTTCTTGTTATTGCTTCTTGTTTTTCACCCTTTTTCCCTCAAACCCGCATTCCTCCTCTCCGCTCGTCACACCGCCAGATGGGTCCCATGGTGCTGCACTCCCTCCTTCGCCTTCATCTCTTTGCCTTTACCTTCCTCTCCCCCCTCCCCTTTCCTCTGTCCTCCTCCTTGAACATCTGCCTGCTAAACACTTGGGTAAGCGTTGTGCATGATCCTCATCAATAAGAGAGGCTGACCTCGGTCAAATTGACCCAAGCATATCCGACAACTCAGAAAAGTACAGCCAGGCTGAATATAGACATGGCTGACAAATAACACACCCATACCCCCTGTACAAACATGGACACACACAACATCTGCTTTAAAACACTTTAAACACTCAGCTTACAGAGCGGTATGACTACATTTCTTCTTATACTCATGCTCCAAAACTTAATTGTGCAAAGTTTGACAGAGGCCACATATTCTCCAGACTCGAAGTCTGCAGTCCTTGCACAATGCTAGGCTTAAGCTGCGTTATAGCTTCCTTTTTATCAGCTCTAGATGCATTCTTGCTATTTATTCCAGCAGTCCCTCTGGCCTCCTTCCCATACTCACTTTGAGACAGCTCGCTTGGTTCCTCTGATAGCAAAGTGAGATAAATCATCTATCTTCTGAGAGAGAACACTTAATCTAAACACGCGCTCATTAATGTCATCTAAACATTGGCTTATGATCTACTGCAAGTGTGCACTCTGGTGGCCTGCGTCAGTCGTTTAGAGGCGCTCTAGATTTGAAGTAAGGGGATGTTTAGTGTTAGTTGACAGAAATCTCATACAGAAAGAAACAGATTTCGCTCTTTGCTGTTTTCAGTTGAAGGTTTTCTGTTCTTTTTTTTCAATAGCATTGAACGTTCTTTCTTTTCTCTTCCTTAAATGTCAAAATTGTTAAGTGCAGAAATAACACTTGTTTTGATAAGAGATTTTTCTACCTGGGCCGTGGATCCCTTCAGCTACTCTGGTGTTTCCAAAGGCCACCTAATGGCAGCAAAGCTGATATTTGTCTCCAGGATGGAGTCACAACCAAACAGGAACAGAACAGATGAAGCTACCATAAGAAAAAGCAGAGAGCATAATGTTAGAGATAGAACTAACACATTCTGCAGAATCTTAGAACAGAAATAGAATCAACCAGAATGATAAAAAGGGGTCCCTATGCCCTCCCGCAGTCTAAACCTATAGCAGCATAACTATAGAGATAGCTCAGGATAACCTGAGCCTCTCTAACTATAAGCTTTATCAAAAAGGAAAGTTTTAAGCCTAGCCTTAAAAGTAGACAGGGTGTCTGCCTAACAGACAAAAACTGGAGAGGAGCCTGATAACTAAAAGATCTGCCTCCAATTCTACTTTAAGAAATTCTAGG